>NC_052950.1:37639870-37939870 GCF_013358895.1 Oreochromis aureus | reverse complement strand
GTCGAGACATTTGGAGACAACGAAACTGCATAAAATAAAATAAAAATCTAAAAAATATGTCGAGATAAAGACTCTTCAATAAAAATGAGAATAAAAAATAAAAAATAAATAAAAACTTGTAATAAATAAATCGAAAAACTGCACTTTAAGGAACTGAGTCCGAAGTAACAAAAATAATAAAGCATGAAATTCAAAATAGATGCTAAATACACCAAAAGAATCAAGAAAATTAAAAAAATTAAAATCAGAAACATGTTAAACTTGTTAAAAAATATTTAAAAATCATCGATGATTAAAATGAGACAAAGAAAGAAGAGAGAAAGAATTATCAGATAATAATAATAATAAATGCTGCAGTACAGACGAACGAGCCCATAAAATAATGAATGAAAGCAGAAAAATTAAATCTTTACAATGAAATGGTGACATGACATTTCTCTGATATTTACTGAAATACTAACACTGAAAAAACTCTTGATTCTCAGTTTTTTAAAGGCTCGTCTGCAGTGAACAAACAGGAAGTTCATGTTTGATGTGTGATTAAAAAAAGGAGCTTTCCTTTGGCAGTGACGGCGCGTCATGGCGGCGTCTTTGTCTGTATGAAGGCTGTAAGCCCAGCCTCCATTCAGACTTCTGGCTCACATTCATTTAACAGACGGGTTAACTTAAGCTCTTCGAACACATCCTGCATGGATTCCCTCCTTACAGGGGACCGGGTTGGACCCTTTTGTGACCCGGTTATGGCCCCTGGGCCGTATTTTTATTTCTGCAATAAGAAATGTAGCTGATATTTTTACTGATTATAGAACAGCAGGAGCAGCTGTGAACATCCACTTTCACATATCTGTAGCTCTGACCAGCAAACATGCCTGTGCAGGCCCACAGTGGGTGGGTGTGGGCGAACTGTGGGGGTGTGGGGGCTGGTCAAACCCTTATCAAACACTTATCTGTGGGTAAGCCCACTGCAGCCCACTGCAGCCCACAGTAAACCCACATTTATCCAGTAAGAGCTGAAGCTTGAGCCATGATCTCATCAGGACGGAGTTCACAGAGGGGGGGGGTGAGGGGTGTTTTCTCATTGACTTCTGTAGCACCGCAAGTCTCTCTGCATCCAGGAGTCGCCATCTGCTGGCCACCAGAAGAAATGCAGCTTTCAGTTTCGGCCTCATTTTTTAGCTCTGTGGTGTCATTTTCAGTATGTCTGAACTCTAGTTTAGACATACTGAAGCCTCCACCGGCTGTGTGTAGGAGGTGGTGGAGGAACAAGCCCTCGGTTGTGTGCAGAACTCTGATCTTCAGTGACTTCACTCGTTGATGACTTTAAAGCCACTTTCATGTCCTCTCCATCTGTCCCCTCTCCCAGGCTGAGGAGGCCCGACTGACCGTCGAGTGTTCGTCTTTACCGACTGCAGAACAGCAGGACTTTTCGTCGCAAGTGGCTTCACCATGACAGAGCAGAGATTCAGCGACGTGACCGGATGAAACCTGAAAGAACCATGATGGACAGCAGGAGGAGGCGGGATGTCGACAGGAAGGAGAATTAGGACGGAAACAGCAGCAAAATCCAAAAGCTGGTGTTTTTTTCTGCCCAAAGGTTAGAGGACTTTCTGGACTTTGAGGACTTTCAGCTTCCCGAGAGCCGACGATGTAAAGGAAGACAGCGGTGATGATTGTCCGTCTATAAGCTGCAGCGGCAGATTGTGCAACATACACATGATTGTCTTCTGCTCACAGGAAAGGATCAAAGTGCTTCTCGTCCTTTAGCTGAAATCTGACATCACACGTCACAAACGCACAGCAAATACGATTGTGTTACTGACACAAAGGGCACACTAACCATCCTGCAGGTGTTACTCTTTAAGACTGGACTGAAGGAAGTGCTCGGACACCTGGTCAGAGGGTGGGCAAACCATTTTGGGCATCGGGAGCTGATCCAGAGGGAGACCCCACAATGTCTCACCTACACGCCGGCCTGAGCTCAGAGACGACGGAGAAAGCTCGACTGGAGCTGAACGAGAACCCGGACACTCTGCACCAGGACATCCAGCAGGTACACGGCTGCACCACACACCTGAGTCAGATCAGGCCGGTCTGCAGAGTCAGACAAACCTCAGGTGATGCTGTATCTGCAAGTCACTTCCACCACACTCCTCCATCACGCCTCAGTCACACAGGTGTAGAGACCAGCTGGTGACCCTAAGCAACCACTGGTTGCTAGGGAAGAGTTTTCCCCAACCAGCTGCAAGTAGTTGCACGAGGTTTCTCTGTTCTTGCTGCACACAAAACCTCCTGATTGCTTTGGTTGCTTGCAGTAATTTACAGGCAACTGCAGCAACAAAAGCAATAAAAGGAGGTTTTTGGTACAACATGCTCGTTACCAGCAACCTCCAGAATGGCATGGAGTCCCAAACACGAACACGTAAGGTTAACAGAGGCACACTGCAACTCTAAACACACACACAAGGGTAATCAGGGCAGAGCGGAGACAGCTGGGAAAACAAAACTAAACGGAAGACATAAGCGACACGTGACTGTCAAAATAAAAGCAGAGGAACATGTAACACTGAAGACCTGACAACCTGAATACACAGGAAACACTCGGGAGGCAAAACTAAACTAAGTTTACATGCCCCTGCTGATAGCTTCTTCTTCGGTGGTGTGGGGTCACTGCTGACAGTTTACAGACGTTTCTCGTCACACTAACAGCTGGAGCATTGTTGGAACTGCTAGTCTGTTATTTTACCTGCACTGGTTTCATGACGGGAGAATCAGCACCGTCACCTCTTCACACATCAGTTAGTATTACTCACGTAAAACTAGCTGATGGATTGAAACAGACATTACATTTAATTTTCTTTCAGTTTTCCCTTCACAGAGGAAATTTAAATGTTTCTAAGGTCAAGACGTCAAATTTATGACTGAAGTTTGACACTTTGTGACCAAAAATAAGTCAGAAAACATGCAGAGACAGAGAATGAATGAAGCATGATGACGATTAAATTAATATAATTCACTTACATAAACAAACGTCCTTTAAAGTCATGTGATCGGTGTCTCTGCTGCGTTTTATTGATGAGTAACGAGTCTGCGTCACGTTTGTTCCTGTTTTCTGTTTTATTAAACGAGTCTTTTGTGATGTTTTTCTGACTTCCTGTCTGTCTGTTAAAGGTTCGGGACATGATCGTGACGAGGCCGGACATCGGTTTCCTGCGGACGGACGACGACTTCATCCTTCGCTTCCTCCGAGCCAGAAAGTTCGACCAGATGGAAACCTTCAGGCTGCTGGCCCAGTACTTCCAGTTCAGACAGCAGAACCTCGACATGTTCCAGAGCTTCAAGGTCCGATTCTGTGTTTTCAACAACAAGCCATCAACTGTCTTTTTCAGGAGTCGTATCTGCTGTGTTGTCCCTGACCAGGGGGAAAACTGTAACCCCTGCAGAGGATCTCTGTCCTCATGTCCACAGAGAAATATTCACACCCTGATGAGCTGAGAAAGGCGTTCTTGGTCTTATTCATGCAGTTGAAACAGTTTTTTCTTCTTTTGGGGGGGGGGGGCTGCTTTGTGCGATGTGAATGTTGCTGAAGTGAAACACCGACGCTTGGCTGCTCTAACACGTGTACACGTTTGTTGTCAGGTGGATGACCCGGGCATTAAGCGAGCGCTGATGGACGGATTCCCGGGCGTGCTGGAGACTCCGGATCAGCACGGTCGGAAAATCCTCATCCTGTTTGCTTCCAACTGGGACCAGAGCAGGTGAAACACACACACACACACACACACACATATATGTACATATGTGGATAAACATATTCTTTTGTTGAGGGCGAGAGCTGGAACAACATTGTGCAGTCTGTCACAGCAGAGCTGATTTCTTTGAAACAGTCTGAAAAACGAGTTTAACGTGATTTCTAATCTTCACAGTATACTGATTAATTTCAGAGGATATGATGTTTGGGTTAATTCCTGACATAACTCTGACCTGGGTTGTTTTCTGTTTCCTGTGAAACTTGAAGGATTTTGTCTCATTCATTTTCAAAAAGATCAACACCTTTTTAAACATTCCTGAAACCTGTGCTGGTTTTCTCCCAGTTTATTGGTCCAACAATTCCTTAAATTCAGCATGAAGTTACATCATCCTGCTCGCAGGTTAACAGGAGAAAACCACCTGCCTCCACTTTGATGGAACACCTTCATTTAAACTCTTCTCTGAAAACCAAAAACGAGTGTCTATTCTGTCTCTGTGCACCATGATAACGTGGCTGCAGTTATCCAAGGAAAATCTTGTTGGATTGAAGCAGATTAAAGACAAACAATGGTAGCAGGTGATAAAGCAAATAGATGCTGTAAAATTACTATTAAACTTTTCAATCTGTTTTTATTAAAGGACACCTGCGGGGTTTTGCATTTCAAACACATTTGGAAAAACACCAGCGACCTGTAGATAAACTTAAGAGAGCAGTTGAAGCAAGCACCAATGAGAGAGCACCATGCTGTTGACATGTGACTTGGTAGCACGTAGCCGTCAGGTACAAAGTGATGGACAGCGCCGTTGAGTTCCAGCACTGCATTAAATATTCATTACATTGATTTGTGTAATTCACCTGATTGTTGAATGTTGGAGGCTCTTTACCTTGGGTGCATTGTGAAGTGCTCTGCAGTATGAGGTAAAGCGGTGCGCAGCACGCCGGCGCTGAAACTGAATCAAAATGAAAATCTTTTGTCTGCACAGCTTCACTCAAACACTGACCGTCAAACCCGACAGAAGCTGATGTCAAAGTTTTGTTTCGAAGGTGCAAACACGATGAAAAGAGCTCAGGTTTGCAGGGTCTCTCTCCAGGTACACTGTTTTGATTTTCAAAATAAAAGCGGTGCTTCAGTCTGTAAATCTTTGCAAATCTCAAAGCGAGGCCCAGACTCGCCGTGATGGACGTGCGCACCCACACACGCTCATCCGTCACCGCATTGATCCAAAACACAAAGAGGCGAATCCTGAGTCACTGCTCCGACTAAAATAGAGCTCGGAGCTGTGGTTAAAGGGCCGTCACGCTCTCCGCAGCCATCGATCAGCTGCTGATTAACACCCACGCCTCCCTCTGACAGGAACTCCTTCACTGACATCCTGCGGGCTATCCTGCTCTCTCTGGAGGTCCTGATAGAAAACCCGGAGCTCCAGATCAACGGCTTCATCCTCATCATCGACTGGAGCAACTTCTCCTTCAAACAGGCCTCCAAGCTCACGCCCAACATCCTCAAACTGGCCATAGAAGGCCTCCAGGTAACTCCGCCCCCCGTCCTCTTCTCTCTCTGGGAGGTTCACATTGAAGACAATGTGAAACGACCTGCTCTGCTCTCCGTTCCTCAGGACAGTTTCCCGGCTCGCTTTGGAGGAATCCATTTTGTGAATCAGCCCTGGTATATTCACGCCATGTACACCATCATCAAGCCGTTCCTCAAAGACAAGACCAGGAAGAGGGTGAGCAAGAGTTCCTGCGCCTGTAATTCTGACACTAATGACAGAGCTTACGAGGTTAAGCTTCTCGTCTCTGCTCGCTCTCCTCAGATCTTTCTCCACGGCAACAACCTGAACTCGCTCCACCAGCTCATCCATCCCGAGTGTTTGCCATCCGAGTTCGGCGGGACGCTGCCGCCGTACGATATGGGCATCTGGGCACGAACGCTGCTGGGACCCGACTACAATGACGAGACCGAGTACACCCTCACCTACGATGCCCTGCACGTCAGGGAGAACTGTGGAGGAGGAGGAGGAGACAAGGACATGATGAAGAGGTGAGGATGAGCGAAGGGGCAGATGGAGGAAGTTAAATATTTGATTTCTTTCTTGAAACATTTACAGAACCTGAACTCAAAACAGAAAAACACAAATCTGACCACACACACTACACAACGAAAGCAAAGAAACACAATCTAACTGAAATCTGATGCTTCACAACATGAACTAAAACTCACAGAAACTAGAAACTGTTACAGTTCAAAGTAGGTCTGATACATTTATTCTGATGTTCTTGTAAAATGTTTCTTAGCTCAGTGTTTTTAAACAGATAAATCTGTAGAAAGGTGCACGCCACGCTCCCAAACCCTCGCCATCGATGGGTCACTGGGTCGATCTTAAGAAGTTACGGACGACACGGCCTCATTTTAAATCTAAAAAGCTTCTGCAGCTCAGCCAAGGCTTTAACCTGCTGCCATCTTAACAAGCTGCTTCATCCACAGAGTGTAAATACACAGCGCTGTGAAGCTGGGTGCTCCGCCCACGGCATGAGGAACTGCAATCCAGCAGCTACAGCACTGTAGCTGTGAATTATACATATATGTTATCCACAGTGGTTGTGAATTAGTGCTATATATGTATGTATATATACATATATATATGTATATATACAGTTTGTTGTCTGTTAGCTTGCTGAATCAGTGGGATGTCCATCTTTCATATACAGTCTGTGTGCTGTTCATCTGATGGGAGGAGTTTGTGTTTCAGGTCTCAGTCGGCGGTGGAACCAGGAACTCTGCGACAGACGGACAGAGAGACCAGCACACCGCTACTGGCCCTGGACTGAACACACACACACACACAGAGTGTACACACACAACATCCACGTCAACACACACTCAGGAGCAGCTGTGGATTAAGCTGGTGTTTTGTCCTCCCGTCCTGTTGATCTGAACTCTGACAGTGAACTTCCTGAACAGCACACACACACACACACACACACACAGACACACACACACACACACACACACACAGTCTGACCTGTCTCTGAGCCGTCTAATGCTTCTCAGCTGAGCCTCTCTCCAGCCAGCAGCATCTGTCCTGATGTTCACAACAACAAACAGCAGCAACACAAACACACAAATCAAACGTGTGTGTGTGTGTGTCATCGCCTGTTGTGCACCAGCGGCGTGCGTTTATCTCATGACTTCACATACGTGACAGGATGATGTTTCTGTGAACAGAGTCAGAAACAAACAAACAAAAAGGGCCAAATGTGACGGAGTTGAAACTTTATGTAAAACCTCACAAAGACGTTGCTATGAAGAAATGGTTACAATCAAATTCAGATTTAAGAGGGTTGCACCAACAAGGTTCATTTAAACAGAGACAACATTCAGTCACAACATTAAATCCAATCCTTCTGTTCTTTAGTTTTCTAACACAGGAAACTACAGCTCCCATTTTGCTTCCAGGGATAAAAACAGGAAATACAAGGTTGCCATGGAATCAGTCCAATAGCTGAATTCAGTATTAGCAGTTAATGTTTCCAGTGTGTGCATAAATGTGCAGGTAGCTGTTGCTGGGTTATTGCAATACCGAAGGAAGCTTAAAATCTTGGTTATTCTCAAGGAAGTTCTGCAGGCAGTTATTTTCAGATTGTTTTGGTTGTTTATCCAAAAAGGCAAACATCATCATAGCGATATGCGAGTCACACTGAAGCTGCTTCATGTCTGTGTTTCTCGATTCATCGAGTCATAACTCAAAAAGCTTTTTATGAGCAATAACGCACATTTGTGCAAGTTAATTAAATTAGCGGCGTTATATCTGGATTTTTTCTGGGATTTCATAAATTAAAAGCAAATATACTTTATAATAGACAAAAAAGCCACTTAATTTAAATTTCACAAGTCAGTTTTTCTATCACTGAACAAATCTGCAACGTGTCTGAGTAAAAGTGGAAATAAAAACGAACATATGATCCATTTTTAAATGTTTTAGATCACATTAAAGATTTATTATCGCTATAAATCTACATAGTGTTATTATATTTAGCACAGATATTTTTGTAGTGTAGCTATTAAATGTACTGTTAAGCTTACACCCACCCATTTGTTACTGCTGCAGTATACAGCTGATATAGTAAATTAAACAACTCGAAATCTTTAATAATATCAAGAATAAAATAAACAGTGTTTTAATAACATAATAATTGAACATCTTGGGTTTATTTTTGACATCACAGAACATCTGAATCTTTAAGAAAAAGCTTCTGTGGCTTCTCAGCAGCTAAACAGCTAAATGCTTCCCTCTGGAGGTGGTGGAGCCCAAACACGGAGCAAAAAAATGACCAAGTACTAAATTCATGGCGTGGACACAGATTACAGTTCAGATGTCTGAAATGCAGAGTGTGCTCTGCTGCCCCCCAGTGGTGAATTTCAGTAAAAGCTGCTTTAAAGAAACATTTTGAATGAATTAAAACATGTGTCTGAGTTTAAAGGAAATCCTTTTTGGTGAAACCCAACCTTCAAACCTCTGAATGTGAAAATAAGCTTTTAGTTTTTATGATCTTTATCTGAATATGAATGAAAACTGTTTCATTTGAGCCAAATCTTTTTGCAGCTTTGGGAAAATCTTCATAGGAAAGGAAGGAAATGCAGGCGGGAACGTTCCCGCGGCTCAGCCAGCGAGGCTGGCGTAAAGGAGACTTCACTTTGGTAGAATAGTTTCACCTATTTCCACCCACTTTGCACAGGCATTTCAAAATAAAAGCACTGGATCACATGCATGGAATGATTTTGCTGTGGAGAAACCACAGGATGCCAAACTCTCACCTTTAACCTCTCCTGCAGTGAAGGAAAAGATTGTTTGTTGTTTTTTAATCTAATGTATTTGAAGATTGTATATTATTATTATTATTATTATTGTTATTGTTATTAGTATTATTGCACTGCAAAAAAATGACACACCGGGCAAAATGTTATCCTGAGATTATTGAAGTCGATTCACTTCCTGCAGCAGAGAAGATTCAGGTTTCAGTTCAACGTGCAGGTCGATGATTTTTCTCTGAATATACCGTCGAGTATTTGTAAAAAACACAACGGTGACTTTGTCAGATTTTTTTGCAGTGTGTACGATTCATCATCAGGGCTACACTCAATCTCCACTCGACTCCAACGTAATGTATTTCCTTTCAATGAATGTAAAGAAGTAAACATTTACACCAAAACTGCTCAGTGTGCTTTATTTTGACAGTGTGTCTTTTATTTTGAAGGGCAGACTAAATGATTTTTGGCTGTAAACCCGACTTTTTCCTTCTTTAGTCATAATAAGGTATGTGACGTTTGTACGCCTGGCTAACGGGGCAGGAGAGCACAGGCTTCACAGCCTCCAGGTTTTAGTCTTTTCAGGATTAAAATAATCCAGTGACGGCTCTCAGACGAGTCGAGACGAACGATCAGTGCTGGAGCACAGCGCGAGGAACCAGAGCCAGCACACCTTCAAACACTTTCACCGCCGGCTGTAAGATCAGCTGAAGAACAAAGAAATGGAAGAAAACCAGATGAACAAACAGAATCAGAGACTTGTTTATGTTTTTTATTGATTTTATTTTTAATACAAATATAAATCCTCTTCTGTGACACCCCGCGTGACCGTGTTATTGTGCAAAAGTGATGAAAGAGTGAAATTAAAAACCCGCCTGGATGGAAAATAAAATGCATAGTGGTTGAGCTAAAGTTAAGGCTTCTTGTTTCACGCTGTTACAGAGCTACTTTGAATCCACTCGACGGACGTTTTAGTGTTTTAAGTTTAGCGATTTACACCTAACAACACACACACACACACACACACACGCACACACACACTCTTAGTTTCATGTCTTTCTTCAGAGTAGAACGATCTGTAACGCTGCGGCGATCCGGTCCATTCCGGTTTAATCGAGTACCGTATGAGTTCAGTTTGATGGCAGTCAGTAGTATGACCCCGAACAACGACGCGTCCATCCCTCAGGCTGATGTTTGGTCCTTCGACCGTCTTTAGTAGTTTATCCACACGCGAACAAACAGAAACCACACCTCAGCCCGGCTCACACTCAGACTGTCAGTGTTTGCAGCTGTTTGAACCACAGAAGAAGACGAAACCCCGCCTCCGTCCTCTCCTGCGATTCGCCCTCCCGCCGCCGCCTGCCGGTTCTGGCCGGTCTAAATCGGGCTCAGAGTCTGGCGCTGGTGCTGCGTTAGCTCCGGGTGCCACACGTCCACGATGAAGATGAGGCGGTAACTCTCGGCTTCCTGCCAAACCTCGTGCTCGAAGGAGTCGTCGAAGATAAGGACTTTACCTTCCTCCCACTCCCTGCAGACAAGGACGCAAAAGAAGGATTTACAAGAGTTTCCTCAGCAAAACAGAAGGAAATGAGGCAGGGTGATGGGGAAATAAGAGAAAGAGGTGAAACTAGGAGATGAAATGAGGAAAGATAAGGAAATAACAACAAGCAAGGGAAGGAGAGAAGGTTACAAGATAGAAAATAAGAAAAGGAAACAAAGAGGAAATAAAGAAAGAGACAAGTGGGGAGACATAGGGCAGAAGGAAGGAAGCAAGAGAGGACTCCACAAGGAGAAGAGATATGCAGAGAAGAACCAAATACAAAAGGTAAGGAAAGGAAAAGAGAAGGAAACAAAGAGAGGAAAGCAAAGATAATGAGACAAGAAAAGGAAACAAGGAAGGTTGAAGAGAGGGGAGAAAAAGAGATACAGCTAGGACAGGAAGCATGGAAATGAGGCAAGGTTAGAGAGGACAAAGAAGGAATTAGGAAACAAGACAAGGAGAGGAAAGAAGAAAAGGAGGCAAAATGAGGAGAGTAGGAAGAGATGATGAAGGAAAAAAGGATGAATGAAGAGAGCTGGAGAAGAGGCTGATGATGGAGGAGGAGGACGGGAGCGATGGAGGCGGGCGGCGTACCGCGTCTCGTTGGTGCAGCGGATCTTGCAACCACGTTTGGGGATGACGAGGCCGAGGTGCATCCTCAGCCGGCAATTGGTCGGCCCGGTGTGCGGCCACACATGAGTGCCGGGCTGCATCACCGAGAACTTAATCTGCACGGAGACAGGAAGAGCGAGTCAGCCTCAGACGGTGAAACGCTGCGAGAAATCACATTCATGGCACATCTGCACAGCTGTTCCTTCAGGATTAACCTTGACAGCTTAAAGTGAAGAGACTCTCCTCATCCTCAGAGCAGAGACTGCAGAGGACACGCCCCTTCCTTTGTCTTCACACCACAAACTAAACCTTTTTATTCTACGGCGAGCCAACAGCGTCAAAATTCATCTCATTAGTTTTCCCCCCGTCTGTTGCTCTCTATCGCCCCCTGCTGTTTGTAAATGTCATTCTAAGCCCTGCCTGACCTTTATTAAACCTACCAGAGGAATAAAACTGCACTTCCACTACTGACCACTTGGGGCTCCCACAGTGAGTCTGCCTGTTAAAATCCCAAACTTTACCGCAGAAATAACCGCATTTACAGCCTGTACCTGTCCTCGCTTGCAGCCCGTAGCTTCAGGGAACCTCTCCAGCAGTGCGCAGGTTTTCGGGACGCCCTGACAGGCGTTTCCAACTTTTCTCCCTGAACGTGCACACAAAGCAGAAAAGATATTGTTTATAAACACAGTAACACAGTTTTTAGTCACATCTGAAAACTGTAAAAAACATAAATGCTCTGATACCTCCCACAGACAGAAAAAGGGGACAGTTAACACCTGTAATAAGAGGCAGGAGAACACCTGATTGGATTATAAAATATCTCCCGTGCACCTTGTTGCCAGAGCGTGTACTGGCCCCAGTCTCCTTTCTCCCTCAGGTTTTCCTCCTCGGGTACAAAGTGTCCGGTGTTTTGGTCCAACACAGCCAGAGCCTCATCCCTGATGGTCTTCCAGTTCCTCTCCAGCACCTGAACACACCACACAGAAAATGTCCGACGTTTAAAACCTCGAAATCGCACACGTGAATGTTCTCGCAGTCCGGCAGCGCACCTTCACCAGGTCCGTGTATCCGGTCTCTTTGGCCGTCCACCAGGGCTGAGCCTTCAGGCCGTTCACGTTGTAGAGCGATCGCTGCCACAGCGATGCAAAGTGGCCCCGTTTGTGACCCAGTTCGTACCAGTCGTACGCCTGCAGACAGAGACGTGTTTAAAGGCAACGCCACACTCAATAAATCTCTCAGAGCCGCACTGGTAGTGGTCAGGCACAGCAGTGGCCGGTTAGCTCAGCTGGTTACAGCGTGGTGCTAATAAAGCCAAAGTCATGGGTTCAAGCCCCATACTGGCCACGACGTGTAACTTTAAGCCTCACATGGCTTGTTAGCTCCTTCACTGGGTCTCGATTTAAAGAAAAGCTTTTTTTAAAAATGTATCTAATAGTTCAGACGCTGATTAAATACAGGAACATGTGGAGAACCTGGCTGCACTCAAACCCAGACAGAAGACACACCAAATCTTCATCTGGGCCACTTTAGCTCAGCTACGTCACTGACAGATGTGTTGGCCCAGAAAGAGACAGACCACTTTTTCACTGCGTACTGCACCCTGGACAAGAAGAGCAATGACATCATTATGGGCCAATAGAGTGTGATACTAATAACATGAAGTTCTCGGGTTTGATCCCCCTTATCACCTGGTTACTGTGTTCACAAAGATGGGTTTGAAGATGCGATCACACACTCGTGTCTTTAAAACGGCTGCAGTGGCATCCCTGTGAGGTTTGATGTGATGTGCTGAGTTTTAACTGACCTGTAAATGCGAGTGAAACATCTCAAAGGCAGGCGTTACTCACGCTGTTGTCTCCGACGCGCTGCAGAGCGTCTCCGAGGTGGAAATAAAAGCGCCCGTCGTCTGTTCCCGGCTCACCTGACTCCAAACCCTCCTGCAGAGAGAGAAGGGGAGACGGGATATCCTTTCCTTTAAAGTTTGGCCATGTTTAGTGTGGACATCCAACTTTGAAACAGAAGATATATGACAGGAAACAAGGGAAGGCAGGCTGTCTATTTTAAAGTTTACATTCAGAACAGGAAACAGTTTTCTCTTGCCCATTTGTTTCCTGAAATCTAGTATTTCATTAAGTAAATCTGGTTTCTTTGACCCTGTGTAACACAGTCCCCGTCACGTTGGTGAAAGCACATGCCGAAGGTCCCCACATGTGCACACAAACATGAAAATGTGTGTGCTTACCTTCAGGTACGGTATGCTCTCTGCGATCTTATTTTCTGACTTCAGGATGAATCCGTAGTGAACTTTAGCGAAGCCGTTGTCAGGCGCGACTCCCAGAACCTTAGTGGGCGGAGCATAGAGAACAGAGAGCCAATCAGAGACCTTTACAAGGAGAGAACCGCCGAAACAAAAACCTGAAATAACCAGCCTGTTTGCTAAAGCTACTGCCATTCGCGCACCTCTTCGTAGATCTTCTTGGCCCCCTTGTTGTCACCTAGCAACAGATGGGCGACGCCCAGGTCGTTCTTCAGGCCGATGTCTTCAGGAAAGAGCTGAACCAGCCTTTCCAAGGTCGCCAGAGATCCTCGCATCCGACCTGAGAATATAAGAGGAAGTCAGAATAGTGGAAAGGTAGTGTGGTTAGCTCTGGTTATGACCCTAAGGTCAAATGAAAACAGGACGGGTACGCGGCCACTCCACGGTCTCTGTATTGACCAAAGAGGGTGGATTTGTAGCGATAATGAATAACTGTTAGCGAGTGATCGAGAGTTAACGCAGAGATGTAGTTATGGTCCTGTAAAGCTGTTATGCTCCGACACACTGAGGGGAGAGCAGGGTCAACAGATCGGCCGGTTAGCTCAGCCGGTTAGAGCGTGGTGCTAATAATGCCAAGGTCGTGGGTTCAAGCCCCATACTGGCCACAAAGCCTTTAGATTATTTGGTAACTGCGCTCATATGTGTATTATATTTACTACATTTGTGTGGCGTTACTGTGTGGCGTTACCCAGGAACTGCTGCCTCTCAGCTCGTCTTTTCAGCGTGGCTCTCAGCAGGTCAGAGGTCACGTCAGGAAGCTCAGCGGCCTCCCTGTAGGTGTTGATGGCCCTCTGAAGCATATCGTTACTGCGCAGCTTCTCGGCCATGTCGTCCTCTGCCTGCACACAGAAGCGTGTTAATGTTGCGTGCCTGACGCAGTATCAGCTCGCCATGACGCAGGACCATCGTGTACCTGGGCTTTTCCGTAGCGGGCACGGGGGCTCTGCGGGTACTGCTGCACCAGCCTCTCAAACGCTTTCAGCGCCTCGTCCGGCTTCCCCTGACACAGAGGGACAAACACACTGATTACATCACAGCCTCAGCAGGTTTAATGCTGAAGTTCGCGGATCCAGACGCGGGAATGTTTATTCCTGAGATGAATAAGAGAGTTACCGCTTTGTTTTTATGGTGTTGTGTTTGATCTGCGGCTGGCTAAACTCTTGCCTTTGTTTTATATAATTTTGCTACTTGCTACATTGTTGATACATTGTAGAAACATCAAATATATGGAGCAACATATATAGAATTACGTAGCAAAGAAACCGGTCCGTTGTCAGGCTGCATCTGTGGAATTTCTTACCTTCTTAATGGAGTTGGGACCATCAATTGTGTTGTGCAGAAGTCAATTTGACAACTGTTACAATTTCCATTATGGGAAGAACCAATCAGCTAAGTAAAGAGAAACCACAGTCCATCATTACTTTAAGAACTGAAGGTCAGTCAGACCTGAAAATTGCCAAAACTTTGAATGTGTCCCAAAGTGCAGTCGCAAAAACCATCAAGCTCTACGATGAAACTGTCTCACATGAGGACGCCCCAGGAAAGGAAGACCAAGAGTCCCCTCTGCTGCTGAGGATACATTCATCCGAGACCCCAGCCTCAGAAATCACAAGTTAACACCAGCTCAGATTGGAGCCCAGATAGATGCCACACAGAGCTCCAGCAGCAGACACATCTGTGTGAATCAGGCCTTTATAGTCAAATAGCTGCTAAGAAACCACGACTAAGGAAAAGCAACAAGCAGAAGAGATTTGTTTGGGCCAAGAAACACAAGGAATGGTGACCTCATGAATTCCAAGAGTGTGAAGAGCAGTAATCAAAGCAAAGGGTGGCTGTTTATAAGAATCTCAAATATAAAACATGTTTTGCGTAATTTCACCGTTTTTGTTTACTAAATAACTCCATATGTGTTCATTCATAGTTTTGATGCCTTCAGTGAGAATCTACAATGGAAATAATAAATAAATAATAAATAAATAATGAATAAAAAACATTTAATGAGAAGGTGTGTCCAAACTTCTGACTGGTAGTGTAAATATGTGTGTGTGTAAAGGCTGCAGACTTCTATCCAATGAGCAGCATTTGGCAACCGCAGGGAGAAAGAACTCTAACAGGAAGTGACCTCTAACAAAACCAGGAAAGAGGCTCAGGCGGCACTCTGAGCCTGTCGCAGCAAAACTAACAGACCTGATAACCGAGTGGAGTTTGATGTAACGAGGACATTGATTTTAAACTAGTTTGGTATTTTCATACGGCTCCTAGTTGCTAAATGCACCACAATACCCGACTGTAGCAAGAAAAACTGACTGACAGACCAAACTGAGGCTGAATAGTGAAAGCAACACTAAGTAGGTTTTCAGGATAATGACTTTGGTTGTGTCCGAGTTTAGAAGCAGAAGATTACAGCTCGTGTCTCTCAGACATGCTGCGATTTATCAGATTGTTTCATTTGGACTCAAACTGTCAGAAAGACGAGAGCTTCCCGAGGGCTGAACATGAGCTTTGTGTTTTATGTCTAACTGAAGATGATAGTGAAGGAAACCTGCAGAAAGATGAGCACACTGTGAGCGTCACGCGCTCTCGGGTCAGCAGTCTGTGTGTAGGTGTTTGCAGGTGTTATTTATGTATTTAGATTTTGTACCTTCTTGCGAAGCTTCTCTGCAGCATCGATTTCTGCTTTGATGGTTTTATCAAACTTGTTCAGTAATTTTGGTTTCTTCTTCTTTGCTGGAGAAACAACAGAGAGGAAAAGATTTGATGAGAAAACTGCAGACAAATAAAAAGCACCAAGCTGAAAATCTGCACATTACAGTCAGTTTGCACCTTTTTCTTTCAGCTTGTCCTCGGCCTGTTTCTCTGAGGTTCCTGGACAGAGACAGAATTACAGAGTTATCGTCAAAGGTGGAGAAGGTTTTGGTTTTTCAGCTGCTTTGTCTCGTTTTTGTGTCTAGGTGTGTGGTGCAGGACGAGATTTCAAACTTAAAATTATGATGCGGTGTAACAGGACGTCTCAAAGGTAGGTGGAAGGTTACAGCGCAGGTTTAAAGGAGTCATGTCGTAAACTACGATGCAGATTTCCCGATGAAGCACAATTCATGCATGAGGGAAAGGAAAGCAGCAGGAGGTGTTTAAAGCATGTCAAACTGGGAGGAGGCCCAGGGCAGGCCGAGGAGGCGCTGCAGAGATTATGTCTCTGCTGGCTCAGTTGGAGGGGGGCTCTCCTCTGGACAGAACGATTCAATTCAGAATAAATCAGTAAATTTGGACCCAACTATAATGTTGGTGTCTCATATGTTTCCTTTTATTTGGCTTTAGTGAAACGTGTCTGCTCAGATGATGCTCGGCGAGCTCACCCTCGGCCTCCGTCTGTTTGGGCGTCTCACTCTGTGGATCCACGTCTGCTGCTTCAGGCTGCTTCTCTGCTTCTACGACCAGCTCTGAAAGCAGGAAACAAAAGACATCAGTGAAGACTGAGAGGTTGACAACTGCTGATCATGCGTCCTGAGCTATCGTTTATATCCAGACTGTGATTCAGGCAGGCTGTGAACACTCCTGCTGCCTTCAGGGACATTTGGACACTGTTCATAGGTGGGTTATCCAAATCCTCTCTTCCTGGTATGATCTCTGTGTGAATGAACAGTTGGTGCAGCTGCAATAAATCTCCTCTAAACCAGTGCGGCACAAAGATCAGAGATCAGGTGGAGAGATGAGGCTGAAATTCTTTTTGCATAATTGCATGCTACATCGAGCCATTACAATCCATCCATCCATCCATCCATCAACCATCCATCCATCCATCCATCCATCCATCCATCCATCCATCCATCCATCCATCCATCCATCCATCCATCAACCATCCATCCATCCATCCAGTTCAGGGTTGCAGAGGCTGGAGTCTATCCCAGCTGACACAGTTTCAGTACATAAATTTGTTTATGAATTTGTGAACTTTAGGAGGACCATGTGACCCCTGTTCCAACCCAGGGGGTCGATGTGGACATTTACAGGACTATAAATCCCTCGGATTAAAGTGGACTGGGTTAAAAACACCACTGCACTCTACAGGAAGGCCCAGAGTCGTCTCTATTTTCTGAGGCGGCTGAGGTCCTTCAGCATCTGTCGGACAAAGCTCAGGATTTTCTATGAGTCTGTTGTGGCCAAAGCTATCCTCTATCTCAGCGGTCCCCAACCTTTTTTGCTCCACGGACCAGTTTAATGTCCAACAATATTTTCACAGACCGACCACTAAGGTGTGGCGGATAAATACAACAAAATAAAATGATACGACCAAGACACAAACTGTTTTATTCTGTAAGTATAATAATAAACATGAATTCACTGTGTAACTGTGTAACTTTATTAGCAGCGTCCTCCTGAAATGCACCAACATCACTGAGAGTAACATCCTCCTCTCTGCACCTTAATGCTCTCTCGTCGTTATGGTAACGCGTAAATATTTCTTTCAAAATAAGACACACAAGTACAACACGGGAAAAGACCCAGGGAAACCGTGTTAACGATGAAAACCATAAATGTCACACCCGAGCCTCAACTGTCGCGGCCCGGTCCCAGTCCGTGACCCGGGAGCTGGGGACCGCTGGTCTATGTTGCATGCTGGGCAGCAGGTTGAGGGTCACAGATGCCAACAGACTAAATAAACTGATCAACAAGGCCAGTAATAGAGTAAAATGTTAATCATATATATTTAATCTCTGTAATATTCTGGATATTTATAATTGAGCTATTTGTATATATTTTGTAACTTTAACTTAACTATTATTGAACTTAGTTCAGTCTGTTACTGCTCTTACTGTCCTGGAGCGACTGTGACCACATCACGTCCTCTGGGATCAATAAAGTATCCTGATTCTGATAAACGACCCCAATCAGTCATTTTAGTGAACAGCCTCGTGTCATACGGGTTAAACGTGTCAGAATCACACTAACACAGTGGCCGGTTAGCTCAGCTGGTTAGAGCGTAGTGCTAATAACGCCAAGGTCGTGGGTTCAAGCCCCATACTGGCCATGACGTGTAACTTTTAGCTCCTTCACCGGGTCTCTGTTTGACGAAACGCTTTGTATTAATTTGGCTAATTGTTCAGATGCTGATTAAATACAGAAACTGGCTGCAGACTCAAACAGACAGCAGACACACTGAGTCTTAATCTGGGCCACTTTAGCTCAGCTATGTCACTGACAAATGTGTTGGCCCAGAAAGAGAAAAAAGCTGGGCATGAGATGTGTTTTTGTGCCAGATGCAGCCCAAAATACAAAAAAGAAAAAACCCATGGCCCACGTAGCTGTTTTTACCCCAGACATACTCCAAATATGGGTCACAGTCAAGCAAAACACTCAGTGGTCTCTGTGAAAACACAACATCGTCTATCAAAGTAAAAATAACTTGTAGTGAGTGTTTTAGGCTGAAGCGTGTACTGCAGATACCTGCTTCCTGTGTCAGCTTGGAGCTCGTCAGGTATTCTGCAGACTCCCCTGAAGGACAGAAAGTCAGTGATTCTGATTCACGTACGACACACTCCACAGTATCAGAGCTGTCGGACAACCACTTTCATCTCATTTTAGGACATTTTATAGAAATAATCTGTAGAACTCATTAAATAATGGATCGATTATTACAGAGAATACTTTCTATCAAAGAGAAGACATCAAATATGATCTCGCACAGAGTTTCTTTGACACAGGGAATCTCTGAGATCTCTGTCTTTGAGACACTTTGAATCAAACAATCAGAGTAAAGCAGAACGGCTCCACCGGGCCTCCCTGAAACTATCATCCTCACCAGATGGAAGAACATCACCACACATGAGAAGAGGCTGAACGTTAAAAACATGCACATAAATGAGTAAAAGTAGTAACTAATCTGAGCCTGACTCACCTGCGCTCTCCTCAGTCTGAGGCTCGGCCAGCAGAACTGCAACAGGAAACAAAACCATCATCATCATCATCTTCGTCTTTTACCACAAACTTCCAACCATAATAACCTGATCGTGGTTTCTACCCTCACACTGCTGCCGTCTCACCTCCAGTGGTGTCAATCGTGTTGGCTTCATCGCCTGAAGAAGAGGATGAGAAAATGAGCGATTAAGTGAAGGCTGTAACATTTAGTGAAAGTATGACATCACAGAGAGACAGAGGCCGCTCACCGTAAGGACTTATGCTTTCCTGAGGATCATCTACGAAAAACCAAGACACAGACGTGATTATTATTATTGTTCGTGATCACGTGGTCACACACGGAGCAGCAGGTGGAGGAATCAGCGTGTGAGCAAACGGCCAAAATACTTTAAGTGTGAAATGTCAGATTTAATGTAAGGTGGCCAAATGAAATGCACTCGTTTGGTATAAAATCAGTTTAGATCAATCACCTTTTCCTTACTTATTAATTCATTTAATAAGTAAACTTTTGATTTGATATATTTCAGCCGCTTTTTACTCAAAATGACTCCTTTGTGTCCACGAGTTTAAATAATACATCTGACAACAGAGGCGGCAGAGGCTGTAAATTCCCTCTGTTCATTAATCTGGAGATGATTTACTAATTGATCCTCTCAGTTTATCAATCATCTGATTTCTGGGTCTCTACAGGCTGTTAGTTAGTTTGAGCCTTCCAATGAAAAAAGGCCAGTTTTCATTCACTTCGGGGCATTTTGAAGGACCTCCATATACAAGCTACATCATCTTCATCACCATTTGTCCCATATATCCTCCCTTCCTCCCTCTCACCTCCATCTTTAAACCTTCACCCTGACCCTCCACCCACTTGAGAATAATAAGAAACCTTTTTTTAAACCCCACCTGGTTGTATTTAACTGACCTGGTACAAAGTCTTCCGCTGGTGGAGGGAGGGGCACAGCAGCTAGAGATTAAACAGGAAACAACATCAGTAAAATGAGTTAAAGCACACACACACACACACACACACACACACACACACAGTCAGTACACAGTAACAAAGGTGTGTGGTAATATGTGGAAGGTGAGGAAGACGCAGAAGTCTGAGCTGTCGCTCCACTGTAGTTTGAATACACTCCAAATATGAAACGAGCCCCACGCTTCCTGATGAAACAAAATGCAGCACAGGACTGAAGCTCACTACCCAAGCACGGCGTCCCATCATGCATTGCACTGAAGGAATAAATGCAGAGAAGAAGAAGCAGAGCAGCTCAGCACAACAGAAGTGTGCAGCGATGCAGCATCCCTTTACTCCTCCAGCAGAGGGCGACCTGCCACATCTGGACTGTAACAGCTACGATGTCACTAACAAGCAAGATTAATGGGTTAGGCAGGTGTGTGGTGGCTCTCTTTTAACCTGCTGGATAGATACAGAGTCTGTCCAGAAGGAGTGTGCTTCATAGAGCCTAACATGAACGATGTACAGTTACAGCGCTGCAGTATGCATCAGGCTGGAGACCATCTGCTTTAACCTTTGGCCCTAATGCTAAAGTCAGTTTTACCCTGATACTGGACGGATTAGGAAATAACTCCGTCTGCCTTCAGCTAAAGTAATTTCACTTTGATTTGGTGACTAAATAAAAGGAATAGTCTGAACACACAATCTGCAGACACAAGTCTGAGTTATAGTGGCTGTTAATGTTTAAATGCGCCAGGTTTAAAGTTTCAGAGCTACAATGTGCAGCAGTCACATTAAACAGCAGCAAAACAACGATTCAGGACTCATTTACTGCACCTGTGCTGATTTTATTTTCTGTTCCTCTCATAATGTCTCTGACTAAAGTAAGCACAGCTCATTCTATTCACTTTGGGTCAAATGATTCGCTAAACGCCTGCTCAGTGCCTGAAGCAGAGAGCCGGAGTTACACAGACAGAAGATAACCATCACTGCGATAACTGCTATCTAAAAGTCGGGTTTTAGGTTTTGTTAAGCCGGTTAACACGAAGAACGCCGGGCTGTTCATTCAATGTTGAACACATTTTTGCACGCAGATTATTTAAAAACCTCTGAAAGACTCAAGTTACAGAGCTTACTAATAAACTTCTGTGTGTGCTTCAAAGCTGAACGGGAGCACCGCTCCACTGATGTTTTGTGTGATTACATCTTTTTAAAAACTACAATCCATGAAAGCGACACAAAAAGCAGTAACAGCTCATAAACAGATCCACAAAAACCAAATATTCAAACAGAAAATGGTGTCAGTCAGTGATCACTGCTGTGTTTTTGTTCTTCATATTAATCTGTGAAATGTAAACAGAAATACAGATGCAGGCGTGAACATCTCATCATCCACAGGAAGAAGAAGAAGGTGGAGGCATGCAGCAGCAGCAGCAGCAGCAGCAGCAGCAGCACCAACCTTGGATTTCAGACTCCACATCCTGAGATCCAGAAGCTGGACCACACATACACACACACACACACACACACACACACACACACACACACACACACACACACACACACACAGAAAGAAGCCATAATGTTACCATCATGACATCAACAGGTGAGGGAGCCAATCAGTGATCACACAGGTGTGTGGGGCAGCAGGTAATGTGAGCATTCAGACTCATACAGGTGCTGTGGATACGACGAGGCCACGTACAGAACAGCTTCACTTTCAGCCACGTGGAGTCGACTACATGCTTTTATATTTCAAATTACTCTCACAAAGAGAACAGCAGCCGTGTTTGTCGCTCTCAGTCAGTCAGGTTAGTCCTCATGTGACAAACGACTCAGGCGTGTCTTAAACTCTTCAGAGACCTGCAGATTTTAATCTTGAAGCTCCTTATTTTATTTCATTATATCAACAGCTCAAACACTTTGTAGTGACAGAGATGGCACGATACCACTTTTTTATGTCCGATACCGATATGAATCCGATATAGTGTGTTTTTTAATCAATAAAACTGTTTTTTTAATATCTTGCTGCATTTTGTATAAGTTCATACTCCAGTTTAAATAAACAACAACACTAAAGCTATTCTGTTATACCTGTATGTAAAAAATACACTGCAGCCAAAATATTTCATAGTTCAGCAACACTGATCAATCTAATAAACTTAAACCTGCTCCATCCTCCCTATTCTGGTATTTTAAAGAGTACTTAGCAGAAATATTAAGCAACCTAACTAATAGGGTTGCAAACTCCCAACAAAAAAAAAAAAGGGAACCACCCCCCCACCCTCCACCTCATGATGCTTATTCGATGTAATCAACTTTAATTTGATGCAGGGTGAAAAAAAATGCACAGAAATAAATTATTTTTCAAGAATAATTAAGTAGATTCAACATCTTTCTTCTACAGAATTGCAGACTGCACAGATGGTATCTTCCCAAAGGAAAAAGTACTATAGCTTACTAGGGTATATTAGACTTAACAGTTACTATATACAGTAATGGACTTCTATACATTTTACATCAGATTAAAACTTTGGGTGTAAGATTCAGATAATTATTTATTAAAAGCAAGACATTTTAAATGAGAATAAGAAAGAAAAGTATGTCTTTGTGCCCCCTTTTCCCTGTTAATGCCCTATCGGCCCCCCTGGCTACACTTTGCTAGATCCGCCCCTGCACAGTTACCAGCCGTCAGCTACGTAGAAAAGGATCCTGGTGTAGAAAGTAATATTAAATACATTCTAACAACAGCTTATCAAGCTTAAACGTGCTGCTGTTGTTCAGCCGCTGGTTTCCTCTTTCTGGTGCAAAGTGGGCCAAAAACAAAGAAGAGAGACGGACTCGCGACAGAAAAGCCGATCAGCTGATCATTGATCAGTTTTACGATTGAAGTAGCAGCAGGAGAGAGAGAGAGAGAGAGAGAGAGAGAGGCAGTTAGGCTTAACGTGGGAACGCTTTACAAACATTCAGAGATGAAGTTACACACTTGCTTTACTTCTCTCTGGGATAACTTCCTCGGAGATGAAATGCTGGTTTGGTAGCGAGGCTACAAATACGCACAGCCGCTCTATCACGTGATGCACACTGCTCTGACGTGCTACGGTTATGAGCCGAGTTACGCCGTGTCGCAAGTTTTGTGAGGTGCTTTTTTGATATTTAATGGATCGGATTACATTTTTTATGTCTCGCCGATATCCGATCCTGTAATTTAGGTCAGTACCGGACCGATACAGATACGTAATATCGGCTCGGTCCATCTCTAGTAGTGACAGAGAGAGAGACTGATCTGCTGGTCCCAAAGTTATTTCTTCTTCAGGTAACTGGACTGAATTTTTCCTTCATTCAGCAGATTTGGTCACGCGTACCTGATTCGCTCTCCCTGGGCGGAGTCACGGAAGGCGCGGCCTCTGTTGGCTCCGTGGCTCGCGGCACTGCAGCTTGCTGATTGGGTGTTTCAGCCGCAGGCTTGATGGTTTCTTCAGTTTTTAACACTTAAAATTTACAGGATAAAAAGAGGAATGACTGAAGTAGGATTAAAACATTGCTGGTGCTGGAACAAGTTAAAGCTCAGTGTAAACATCATGTGTGATTTATGACAGGTGATTATATTCTGAACGCCCGTCAGAAGTCCAACTTCCTCCCCCATCCTTTCAAATCCAGGTTAGAATCCATGGCCGTTTATCAATGCCCAAGTACGCGAGTACGTACTCGCGTTCTCGGTGAGTACGTACTCGCCGAGAACGCACGGGAGTACGTACCCGCCGAGAACGAGAGCACGGACTCGTGATTTGTGGAGTCGGAACACCAGCGTGCGTGATGATGTCACATGTCCGGAGTTTTTACTGCCGTCCCCTCCTAATTTAACTGTGAGTAACATGTTATGAAGCTTAACTTTAATCACAGCCAAACCGGTTTACTCAGGAACAAATAAAACACTGAAATAAACCAAACATTAACATTTAGAAGTGATCTACGTGACTTATATATCATTTTTAACCTCAGTAGTGAAACCTCTATTAATAAAAATAGTGTACATGTACATACCTTAATAAAAACAAGCAGGTGAGATGTTAGAACGCTTTTATTTCTATTCTAGTGGACACTCAATACTATAGACAGCTGCTGGGGTTTCTTTAACCTGAGTAGTGAGAAGTCCGCGAGCGGGGGGGTTTGAAAACGATGTGCCGGGAGTCCGCTGTTGAGTTTTGGACGAAATGCATTCTGGGACATATAGCTGTCCCAAGTCTACACCGATGCATGCTCGATAAAACGGGCGGATCGAGAACACATCCGGGACTTTTTCGCGTTCTCGGCTTGATGCGTACTTCGAATTGGAACAGTACTTGGTCTCTGACTGATGACGTATCACGAGTACACGAGAACGCAAGTATGCACAAGTACGCATATTGATAAACGCCCCATGTAAGGATGCTGCTGAGCATCGCATCAAAACAGGAAGTGAGATCTCACAGCAGGACTATAATGTTTAAGAGGATTTATTTCTAAGTCAGGTTATATTTAGTCCAGCGTCAAATAAACTCATCAGTCCAAATATAACAGGAGAATGCACAGGACTGTGCGTCACTCACTAAAAACGCTGGAAGGAGATTTATTTATCCATTAAACTCATTTACTGGTTTTAGAGGTACTTTTGTAAATTAATGCTTAAAGTCTGTCCAAATGAACTAAACCATAAACAGCATGCATGTATTATATCAGACAGTTATCTACTGAAGTTGAACTAGTGCCAGGCTGTACTTCCGTGTAATACCAGTTTGTACCACAAGATGGAGCAAAAAGGTGAAAAAAGTTGAAAACTAAGTTGAACAAATGTGTTTTTAAAGGAAAAACAAGAGTTTGTTGATGCTTTCTGACTTCTATTTTGATACAATTTAACTCTGTACAATTTTTAATTATCACAGATTTATAAAAATTGTGACGTTTGAAGTTTTTTCTGACTTTGAAGTGGAGAAAAAATAAGAAATAGCAGAAGTGTTTGTTTGTCCTGTCGTCCAGTCTGCACAGGAAACCGTTTTTATTCTATGTAAGTGTGAAATCAGCTTCATCCTGTTTGGGCCTTTCACAATAAAAGCCCCTATCTCCACATAAGATGTTTTGGGAAAATGTTTACCACAAAGTCTGGGATTAACATTTGACTTCAAAAACATAATTGCTCTCAGTCATGAATTTGGCCCGTACGGGGGTCAAACCCATGACCTTGGCGTTATTAGCACCACGTTCTAACCTGCTGAGCTAACCGGCCACAGCACTCTACAGCTGACAAGACACAATGACTTAAACCGAATCACTCAGATTAAATTGGCTGCAAATACCAGCAACCTATTAAACAAACTCTGTTTTCAACAGAAACACAAAAAACACTGCATTGGCTGCATAGTGTACCTGTGAAAAACAGCATAATTATTCACTAAATAGTGTAATAAAATAATACAGCGTGTATGTTTAAAGATAAATAGGAACTAATTATAAAAACTGTGGCTTTCATTCAATATTTCCTTTAAAATTTCTGCATTTAAGGAACCAAAAACCAAAACGAGAGCATCTAAGTGCAAAAGTTAGATTAAAGATCTCTTTCAATAAATAAAACCTATATTTCTGTATAACACTGATGTCGACGTGAACATAATAAAAAGACATCAGGTATCGGTAGTTCAGCAATTTTAAACACTAGCAAAAAAACCCAGAGTGGCGACAAGAAGTACGCTGAGAACAAATCAGGTTTCCAGCAGAGCTCAGACACTAGCAGACTGGTTGTACTGGGCAGCTCCCAGTGTGGAGGAGCTCCAGGGTGAAACTGATATAGAACTTCAGTGTGAATGTGTGAAGCCGGTCAGGCTTTGTTGGCAGGACACGGAGACGCTCGCGGGTCCGGATCCACAGATGGGAATGGGGTAAGCTCCCAGTGGTTTTCTCAGGTATCAGGTGAGAGTCAGCAGAGCCAGAGGGAGTGTGTGTGTGTGTGTGAACTTACCTGTTTGCCTCTCAGGTGTGTCTCCTACATGCAGCCTCTTTGCTTCTTTCAGTCCTGTTTAGTGTTCAGAATATAAATGTTTTAAAGACCACGCAAAGTTATTTACAGCTTTTTATTTGACAATTAAACATAAACCGAGTTCTCAAAAAACAGCGCTGATGAAATGTTAAATAACTGTTTACAAATCAGCTTTAAAGACTCGTTTAGTCCATAAAAAGCTTTTAAAAATCTCTGTATTTCTGATTTAAGGCCAACATTGAGGGACGACTGGTGTGAAACAGCAGATATGTACACTGGGAAACTTAAGGAAAAATGGTACTCGTCCTTTTAAAAGTAGCATACACAAAAACCAGACTGAAGCACTCAGAGAGGAAGATGGGAAAGAGCAGGAGGAAACTCTGAATTGTGTGAACTTTATATATACCTGATTTGGTTTACAGCCAAGTGTGACAGTGCCTTTGAAAACAAAAAGCAGGGTTTGGTTTTTAAGACATTTAACCAACAGCAGCGGGGAGCTCGGGAGCGCCAGCACCCCGATAATCTTCCTGTGGAAGGAAATCCGAGCTGATAGGATCGGAGCAGCAAGCGCACGGTGAGCAGAGAAGGAAGCAGTGGTGGCTCGAGATAGGACTGAGCAGAGGAAGAGGGATTCTGCCCTCGTTATTAATGCTCAACAGACTTTGCTTTTGGACGGTTGGGGATGTTTGCATGCATTTTGGTTATGGAAAAAAACCTCTCTGCACTAAGCAGAGACCTCCAGGGTCTGCTAGGCTTCACCTCAGCTAATTGAAGACCCTGAAGTAGAATTTTGGACTGTGTTTGTGCTCTTGGAGCCTTTAATGACATTACCTGACCAATAATATGCAGTGCTGCAGTGAGGTTATTGTACTAACAGATAATCCAAGAAGTCTGAGCTCCAGCTTTGGTGAGAGAAATAAGTGTGCATCCACATAGTCTCTGGCTGCACTTGATAAGCAGACTCCACCCTCCTGCCCAATTTCAACAGCCTTTAAACAGCACATACAGCTGGTCTGTATAGGGACTGAACCCATAACATTGACATTACTAGCACCACGCTCTATCCCACTGAGCTAACAGGCCACGGCTCATGTTCATCCGTAACAACACAAACTTTGTCGAGGCATAAATAACATGAAACTTTGGCCCGTACGGGGGTTGAACCCTTGACCTTGGCGTTATTAGCACCACACTCTAACCAGCTGAGCTAACCAGCCTGCCTGCAACACAGCAAGTGAAAATAGGTCTGCCATCAAATAGAGAGAACTAATGAAACAAACAGGGTTTTAAAAAATTACATGATTCTTTGTATTCTTTAAAAATGAACTCATATTCTTGTAGCTTTCACATTTTTATTAAACCACAAGAAAGAAACCAAACTTAATGTGAGCAGGATTTATTCAGCAAAGGTTTTCTCACCTTTGGAGGAAAAGGAAAATAATTTCAGAGGCTGTGAAAGTTTCTTTATTCAGCTCACGACACATGAGTTCCAGATGCTTCGTTACTACACAACAGTTATTACAGGTTATTTTAAAAGCCGCTGTCCTCGAACATCCTTCACCTACGGAAGAGGATTAGGGCCACTGGGGAAAAAAAGTGGGCAAGTCTTTTTTTTTCTTCTTTTCCTGAATTCTGAGAAAAAAGTCAGAATTCTGAGATTAAAGTTAGAATTCTGACTTCAATCTCAGAATTCTGGAAAAGAAGAAAAAAAAAAAGATGTGCTCACTTTTTCCCCCCCCAGTGGCCCTAATCCTCTTCTGTATTCACCACTTAGATCCACTACATGAGCACAAAACTTAAAAATCAGACTCCTTATACTGGCTCTCATTCTTTGAGCAAAAAACATGATAAGAAACACCATAAATTTCACCATCACATCATCAACCAAAGACAGTCTCATAAAAATGAGAAAAGACACAAAGACAACATAAATCTCATGAAACTGGCCTTCTGAAAATCAGCCTATGTTTCAAGAGGTCTGCAGCATTGAAAGAGCAGCAGTAACACAAGGGAAACAATCTGTGGGCTGCATCTGTAGATTAATGGTGAATTTATTGTGTTGCCCCTCCAAAAGCTTCTGAAGTCAGGCTACTACTTTCTGTGCATCAAATACAGTCATGTATGAGAGGTTTGTAGGGATGGGTACCGGTGTCCGGTGCCATGATGGCACCGGTTCTGACATAAACGGTAGTAACCAGACCGAAAAGCAGCGCACATTTCGGTGCTTTATTTCAGTGCTTTTTTTTTCCTGAGCCAATTCTAGCCAATCATTTTACGTTTCCGAGGATAGTAGGCGGGGCCAGGTACGTACGTTCTTTCAGAGCAGAGCTACAGATTAAAAATGCCCAAGGCGAAGCGGTCAAAAGTCTGGCTGTACTTCACAGCAAAAGATGCAAACTCAGCAGCCTGCAACAAGTGCTTTAAGCTGATACTGTGATACTGTCAAAGGAGGTAACACCTCGAATCCGATGAAACACCTGGCGACGCATAGCGTTTTTTTTTAAAGCCGAGAAATGCGCCGTGTTTGATAGCTTGCTGCGAGACCTCACACCATGCACATCTACTGCGGGTGTGGTGCCTGTTATCGGACCCGGAGTTAGCAACATCCCCCAAAAACCCGAATAGTAGAGTCCTGGCCCCTAGCCCTGTCAGTGTAGCAGAAATGATGAGGATGATGATGGCAGCAGCAGCCGTTCTCCTCTGCGTGAGTAGCTTCATGTTGTTCGTGTGTAATTAAGTTTGATTGAGTACGCTAACCACATTATTACATTAATGCATGTAAGGTGAACTAGCAAACACCGTCGTAGTTACATGCGGCTGTCTTCTTGTTTGATGGCAGATACTCCCTTCACCCTGGCCAAAAAGGCTAAAATGACCAAAGAAAAAGTGGAAAACAGTTAAACATGAGAGGTTTTTGGACAAAGTTTGTGTTTTTTCCATTGTTTAAGCACTGCTTCCAGCCAAGAGTGAGACCATATATGCCCTATAGCTGCAGAAAAGGCTAACATTGTTATCTTTTTGCAAAAATAACAGCTGAACATGAGAGGTTTTTGGACCAATTTTGTGTTCTCCATTCTTTAAGCACCAGTTTGAGCACCGTTTAAGCACCGGCACCGTTTCAAAAGTACCGGTTTGGCACCGGTATCGGATAAAACCTAAACGATACCCATCCCTAGTGGTTTGGGATTGAAGATGATCAACTTTTGGCTTAAAATACTAATTTCTAGTTCACCACAGTTCCAGCTGTGTGGTGTCTGTATCACAGTTAAGACTGAAGTAACGGGACTCAGGTTTGACCCCTTAATGAAGGTGTAATGTCCTGTAACTTTGTGCATGAGCAACAGAAGCAGAACACGTGGGAGGGAAAACATTTTAAACCTCTGTAAAACTTGAAGAGGGATTTTTAATCAGATTGTGCATTTCCACCAAAATTAAAGTCATCGTATTTATTTAATTTACAAAGGAGACTCAAAATAACTGCCTAGATTGCAAAGTGCCAAGACTTTGCTGGGTGGTTACAAGACCTTCAAACCCCACCAAGCAGCTTTTCATCAGTTTCCTGAATATGGGAGGTGAGGCCGGCAAATCTGAGCCATGACCATTTGTGAGGTCATCACTTTGTCCCATGAGGTATTTTCTTCTTCTCTTCTAAGACGCTCTTCTCTCTCCTGACCGCCGTCATGCTCACTCTCTCAGTGACCTCACCTTTCACGTGCGAACTGTTCAGCTTTCTCTCCGGTAGCACTCGTCTCTTTAAGCCATTTCCTTGTCTTGCCACGCCCTCTTTCGCCAGCCGCTCCACCTCCATCTTATCCTTTTCAGTTTTCTCACGCTCTAGCTTCATCTTCGCTGCCCTCTCCAGTCTTTCCCGTTCCATCCTCTCCCTCTCTTTTCTCTCTGTCGTTTCTTTTCCTACTCTTTCTCGTTCTAATTTCTCCTTATCCTGTGCGATTCTTGCCCTTTCTTTAGCTAAGCGCTCCTTCTCTATCCTTTCCTTGTCCATCTTTTCCCTGGCGAGGTTCTCTCTTTCCTTAACAAGCCGTTCCCTTTCCAGTCTTTCTTTTTCTGCTTTCTCCTTGGCGACCTTCTCTTTCTCAAGTCGTTCCTTTTCTTTGGCGATCCGTTCCCTCTCCAATCTTTCCTTTTCTTTGGCTATCCTTTCTCTCTCCAACCTTTCCTTCTCCGCCTTCTCCTTCGCAATCCTTTCTTTCTCCAATCTTTCCTTTTCTTTGGCGATCCGTTCCCTCTCCAATCTTTCCTTTTCTTTGGCGATCCGTTCCCTCTCCAATCTTTCCTTTTCTTTGGCGATCCTTTCTTTCTCCAGTCTTTCCTTTTCTTTGGCGATCCGTTCCCTCTCCAATCTTTCCTTTTCTTTGGCGATCCTTTCTTTCTCCAATCTTTCCTTTTCTTTGGCGATCCGTTCCCTCTCCAATCTTTCCTTTTCTTTGGCGATCCTTTCTTTCTCCAGTCTTTCCTTTTCTTTGGTGATCCGTTCCCTCTCCAGTCTTTCCTTTTCTTTGGCAATCCTTTCTTTCTCCAGTCTTTCCTTTTCTTTGGCAATCCTTTCTTTCTCCAGTCTTTCCTTTTCTTTGGCGATCCGTTCCCTCTCCAGTCTTTCCTTTTCTTTGGCGATCCGTTCCCTCTCCAGTCTTTCCTTTTCTTTGGCGATCCGTTCCCTCTCCAGTCTTTCCTTCTCCTTGGCGATCCTTTCTTTCTCAAGTCTCTCCCTTTCTAATCTTTCCCTCTCTGCCTTCTCCCGCTCTGTTCTCTCTCTTTCATTTGCAATGCGTTCCCTCTCAAGCCTTTCCTTTTCAGCCCTCTCTCTTTCCAGTCTTTCTTTCTCCTGTTTCTCCCTCTCTGCCTTTTCCCTTTCCACCCTCTCTTTCTCCATTCTTTCCTTTTCTTCTCTAGCTGCCTTTTCTTTAGCAAGCCTCTCCATCTCCAGTCTCTCTTTTTCTGCCTTCTCTTGAGCCAACCTTTCTCTCTCAGCTTTCTCCTTGGCTTCCTTTTCCAGCTTCTCCTTCTCAATCTTTTCCTTTTCTATCCTCTCCTTTTCCAACCTCTCTGCCTCCTTCCTCCTCTCTTCCCTTTCCCTCTCCTGTCTGAGTTGATCCTCAACCACCTCCAGCTCCTTCTTCTTCAGCTCCCACACTGCCTCCCTTGCTTCCTCCTCTTGGGTGAGAAAAGCCCTGATCTCAGCCACTGCAATGTGAGCGATCCTCTTGGCCTCCATCTTCTCATGGATCATCCTCAACTCGTTCTTCAGAGTCGAGCGCAGCATGGCGCCTCGGACGATGTGGTCTGAGGCTTGAGGTGAAAAGTCATAAGATTACTGTCCACATGCTCACCACTACGACTCATTAGTGTGCTGGCACACAGCAACCAAGGAAATGTTAGAGATGCAGGGGAAGAGATGCAAGTCCAATGTTAGGGTCAATTTAGAAGCCACAAAAATGGGGTCTTCGAATGTTTAAAGACTTAGGATTATGTTGCTTTTACAAAACATCCACAGAGTTCAATTTATTAGAATCAAGGATTAAATGATCCTTGTGAAGAACACGTCATTGTGTACGACGTGAGACTCATGAAAATCAAACCTTATCCGATTTAAATTTGGCCGATTTCACCTTCATGGTCGTCGCTTTCCCTACCTCTGGACGGCTTCCACTACTGCTGGTATTTCCTGTTCTGACCACTTGTACTTCCTCCACTGTCTCAAAACAGCAAAATCTTCAACTTCATCTTGTGGAAGGGAACAAATTAATGGGGACACAATTCTGGCGAGATGTGGTCAGCCTACAGCTCCAGATAGTGCTGTAGGTGGGTAACATCTTAGAGGCAAAAATAAAAAACAGTCGATTTGTCACACAGATTCCTAGTTCAGGTGTTTTCCTCCGAATGTTGTTCAGTTTAAAGAGTCGGGACTTTACAGTAAAGTCTGTCTGAACAGTCTTTCTCTGGGAGTTTAATTTCATATCTTGAAAAAAAAAGTCTTGCTCGTGACGGACTAGCTTTGGGCTCGGACACAATAGACTCTGAGTCAGAATAGCTCTTTTAGTCTCTTGGTTGCAGCTGGAGACCCAGTAGTTATCACCATCTTTGATCTACGACAGGGGTGCCCAATCCCAGTCCTCGAGAGCTACCGTCCTGCAGCTTTTAGATGCATCCCTACTCCAACACAGCTGAATCAAATGGTTTGATTACCTCTTCAGCGTGCCATCAAGTTTGGCAAAGGCCTGCTAACAAGCCATTCATTTGATTCAGGTGTGTCGGAACAAGGATGCATCTAAAAGCTGCAGGACGGTAGCTCTCGAGGACTGGGATTGGGCACCCCTGATCTACGACATGAAATTTGGGTCAGTTTGAAGCAGAAGTTTGGTCTCTGCTCTGCAAAAGTTAGAGGACTGGGGTGAAATCACAGACAGGAAAGTGCAAGTAGCCACTTCCAGGGATGTCCAGTGATGGAAACAGTCCGGGGTGAAAGGGAAGATAACCTTGAAGCTGATATCAGCCAAATTTTAATTGACTAAAGGGGCGACCATAATAGGTATAACTGACTGTTGGTCACAGTGGATATTCGAGGGTCCGGTTGCCTAAATAACTCACGTTTACCATCCTTGCATGGCTTAACCTCCTAGGACCTGCCGTCCACATATGTGGACATCACATTTTTGGTTATTTAGACAAAAATACTCTATTTTGCTCTACATGGGCCTGATATCCACTTACGAGGACATTATACTGCTACTGTTCTATCAAAATTTTAAATGAATATCCTCATTTGTGGCTCTCATTTTTCTTAAAAACAAAAATATGGTAAAAAAATAAATAAATCTGGCAATTCTTTGTTTTTACATTCATCGGGCCCCAATATGCCCAAATATCAAAGAGAAATTAAAAATGCATGTCGTGGAAGAGTTCGGGTCTTAGGAGGTTAACTAATGGTACCCTTTGCTGTCACTGGCAGTTGCTCCAATCACTGACTTCAAAGTTGTGGACACCCCTTAAGTTTTCGGATTTTTATGGCTCTTTTTTCCTAACAATCACACTTTCTGCATTCTTTAAATATAAAATTATACACATTACAGGACACTCTGGACATGCAGTTGTCAGGTTTTAATACCTCGAGTCGTGTTCTTCTTCTCAGCAGCCTCTCCTGTAACCTCTACTAATAATACACAGAGGGAAAAACAGCCCATGACACTCAGCAGTACCAAAAATTCAGGTACAAACCCACACAGAGGGATTGCTACCTTCTGGGAGTTTAACCTCAGCATCAGTGGCCTTTAACACCTCATCTTCTAGGAGGACAAACAAATCAGAGAGTTTGATAGTGAAGGTCTACATGCCGATAACAGAAAGCCAAACTAGCACAGCAAGCAGTGCAAACAACAAAAACTTGACAATAAAAGAAAACATTGACGATTTCAGGCGTCTCAGAGTGGCTTCTGGGACAGAGAGTGTCTCTTTGGACTCTAGTTATCCTGACTGAAACTAACATTTCTGAGCACTCCTTCATGCCTTGGCATCACTGGTCTGAAACAACTTCAGTGATCTTGTAACACTTCAGTCAAAGCTGAGGATGTATGCACAACTTTTACTCGAGATAAACACTCTCAAACATGTAAAAACATTACTGTATTTAATGGTATTAGTGTATTTTAGAATATCCGTCATAGACAAAGAAACACAAACAGAGCCACTAAATAAAGTCATAAATGACCTCACTCTGTAACAGAAAGGCAGACAGTTTGAGAGTTAAGGCTGTTATGTGCTCAGTTAGTCACTCAGCATCAAACGGAGTCGTGCAGATACCTTTCCTTTTTCCTCTCTTCTTCACCTCTTTCTGCTCCTCTACAGGGTTTAAGAAGCAGACACACCCGTCAGGTGAGCGCACGGCAGGATGTGACCTCACACAAACACAAACACAGAGTCTCTGTACACTACCTTTCCTCAGCCTGTCTCTCCTTAGAGCATAGCCTTTTAACTTCTTATCATCTGAACCGATGCACAGAATAAAAGGAAGGTAAACACAATCAGCTGTCACACAAACAAATAAACAAATTATTACAGGTTTTTCCTGCACAGATGAAGTTTTGTTGAATGTGAAGAGGAATCAGACCGAGATCCTAACAGGTTGTCTGTGAAGGTTCTCAGTCATCCAGGTGATCGTAGTCTAAGGAGCTCGGAAACAAAAGCATCTGGACTTCTTTAGTTTTGTTGAAGACGTTTCATCCGAGAAGCTTCTTCAGTTCTCAGCTGGTGGAGAGTCCCAGATTTTTAAGCCCTAAAGACGTCCAGACGCTTTTCTTTCCAAGCTCCTTAGACTATCTCAACAGGTTGTTAATCAGACTTTCAGTCATGCATAAAAGACATTTACAATTAAAGTTTCCATAAATAACAGGACTATTTAAAGACACTGCTGTTAAATGAGATAACAAAAATCCATTCAGGACATATCATCCTTATGGTTCACTCTCTAAAAGCAAATTATAACTGAGGTGAAGATGCTCTTATGCTTTCTTTTACAATACCATATAATACGAAGGTTTGATGTTCAAACACTGACAAGTTTCTATTTTAGAAAAAAGTATAAATTAACTATTTAATCTGTTCACTGTCCACATTTTTGTTGATAATTGGCGAAGCCTAGCTGTACAAGGCCACCGTAAGGAAAATAATTAATGTGTCTTTGATCTGATCTGCACTTTATTTCATTTCTCGTCACAGCTGACCTGCATCCTCTAGGTCAGTGTTTCCCAACCACTGTGCCGCGGCACATAGGTGTGCCGTGAGGAATGATTAGTTAATGATTAGTACTCTAAGTGACCAGCGCGAGTAACAGGCAGAACAATTCCATTCTCTTCAACTAGAGGGCAGTACAACTACCTCCTCTAATTAAATGGGTTGCCAACTGCCAGTAAAACAGAAGAAGAGGAAGAAAAAATTAAAATAAAAGTCATGCTGTGAGACGACGCAGCCGTAATAGCAATAGATAAATATCTGAAAAGAAAAAGTAGTCAGTCTGACCTGGTCCTGGAGAAAAGATGAAGCCAGAGCATGGGTAGTGGTCAGAAGAAAAAGGTATACTGGGGTCAAACCGAGCCAATTCCACTATGCCTGATCCGTGGGGGAAAACGATCAATATGCTTTTTGTGACATTGTTCGGTAGTGTGCCGTGTGATTTTTCTAATGTGAAATATGTGCCGTGGCTCCAAAAGGTTGGGAAACACTTCAATCGTCTGCAGCTTTGAACACAAAAAAGGCCAAAAAGGCATCCAAAGGTCAGAGGTGAGAGGTCTAACATAAGATGTGCACATTAGTGTTTTACAGGCAGAAAAATATAAGTTTTGTTAAAATGCACAAAGTGTTAATAAGAAAAGGACACAAGCAGCAGTTGATAACCACCTGAAAGCTGATGTTAGTTTAACTGAAGCCAGATAAGGTGAAGATATCGGGCTATGTTGAGCCTGCTGTGTAGTGCAGGCATCAGGGAACAGAGCTTTTCTGATGCAGCATCTGACCAATCAGAAACATGGACGTTTCTGCAGACTGCAGAGCGACCGACTCTCTAAACAAAGACAAAGCAGCGTGTGTACATGGTGTATATTAATAAAGTTTATTTAAAGCCAGGAAGGGCTGATTTATTATTATCACAGCTCTCATGATGACACAGTTACAGCTAGTATTATATTAATCAATGTGAGATATTTTCTCATGGTGACTTAAACCTGTGCAGAGTTCAGAAAGCAGACCTTCAGCTGCAGTCGTGCTGTTGATGAATGGGGAACAAGTAAAGGAAGGAGTCAACACATACGAGTGATAAGCGCTCTATTTTAGGATTTCACGCTGAGCTTATAGAACAATAATGATGTTTTTACACTTAAGAAGTTTAAAATTGCTCCGACAAAGCGGCTCATCGGGTAAAGACAAAGACTTCAGACTCTCTCTAAAAACCTTTGGTCCTCTTACGTTCCACGCTCTGAGTTCTGAGGGATCATGGCAGGACTTTGGTGAGAGGCGGTGATTTCATACCAGCTGATCTCTTATCTCAACAATAACCTGGTGTGAAGCAGGTTAGGCCAGCGGCACAAGTTGCCACAGACAGCGAACCTTCTTTATAACCCTGACAACTCCCGAGTGACCTCACAGAAGTCAGACTTATGTTTCTGAGCCACTGGTATGAAATGAGTGCAAACTGATCTCACACCTGATGATGCCTTAACCTGACACGACCCGCCCTCGACTGCACGGACACCGCAGCCACGCTGGCTGATTTTCTGGGTCCTACAGACACCATTTTAGGAGGAGAACAGTAGGAGGGAGAAACTTCACTGCTGGCAGAGCCGGCTTCTCAGGTATGAAGTCATAAAAAATACGTAACAATGAAGAAGCACACACCACGAATAAGCACCAAATCCTGCTTCAAACTCCAGATTTCTGATCAGTTTTAGCAACATCACCGTAAAGATTTAAAAACTGACCCGAACAAAACCACGTGACATTTTGTTACCGAAACGTAGACACACAGTGTGCAGATTTAAATCCTCTGAATCAAACTTACTGCAGAGAAAATAAAACCCACCAGTTTATGGGCTCAAATACATTAGATTTAACAGCAATGCACAAATGTATTTACAAAAATAAATAAATGTTGCAAACTGCACCATCACCTAAAATAAAATAACTCATAAAAGGCAAACACAATTATGCTGCGTACAAAAATGAGATAAATAAAGGTGAATAAAGACCATAAACGCCCTCCGTGACACCAAAGATCCTGCCCTTGAATTTTTTAAAACTGACCTGTGACGACAGATATTTTAGGATAACTGATTTTATATTACATAACATTGTAACGCTTATACGGAGGACCAAAAATGTAAACATTAATTAACAAATTAAATGACTAATATATTTAATATTTCACCGTTAAATGCATCATAAATTATACAAAACTTAATGAAGGTGTTAGAATTTCAGAAAACGTGACAATAATTACTTTTCCCTTTTGAATAAATTTAGTCTGAATTCTTCCATTGTATTATTTTTTATTTGTTTCCCTTTGACTGGATGTCAGTGGTGTCTTGTAGGATTTTATTTTTATATTGTGAATCATTTACTGGCTTGTTTACTATCCTGGCACTTTCGACCCTCCATACAGTACAGCTACAGCACTGAAGCACTGGTTTCATTGTTTGTTTCTTACTTCAAGTTTACATTTTGTTCACGGTCGGTCGGTTATGTCTTCTGTCTGTTTAAATATGTTATCATGAATGAGAGCGGAGGTAACAGCTGGGTTAAATTCAAACTCATTATCGTCCCTAAAAATGAATTTCTCTCAGTTTTCCTCCAGTTGCCACGAGGACCTGCTTTACCGTTTGACCTTTGACCTCGCAGGACGTTTTTATCTGATGGAGAAAATCTGTTAATGTCAAACAAACGAATCAGTCCCGTAGATCGACCGTTATCTGGAATCACTTCAGCCTTCAGTTCTTCCTGCTTGTGGTGTTTCGCATTTATTAAATAAAACTCCGACCAGTCTGCCCTCTTTGGCCTCCTCCAGTCATACTGGGCTACAGAACATCCCAGTCTGGTCGGAACCAGGCAGACTCCCTACCGCCTGTTCTCTGCTTCCTGTCCTTCTATTGGTTCTGGAGGTCCAGTATGACCCCTTTAACCTCCCCGTCATCCGAGGAGGCTGTCCCGCCCTCCTCCACCTCCTCCTCCTCCTTCATCATCTCAGAGGCTGCTGCTTCCTCCTCCTCACCCGGCTCTAAGGGCGAGGACACTACGTCATAAAGGAAGGTGAAGAAGCCATAGATCCAATCAGAGCCCTCCTCAGCTAAAATATTAAGAACCTCCTCGAGCGACTCGGCATTCGCACTACCGCTGCCATCTTTGGTCAGGCCTGACGGAAGAGAGAGGAAGAGAAGAAAAAGGAAGGGTGGAAGTGCAGAGGGGATCAAAGGAGGGAATATAAAGGAAAGGAAGTGGAAATGATGCGATGGAGGGAGGATGGACGGGGGGAGTAAACTGGAACAAAAAAGTATGGTAAAATAAATAAATACAGGGTGATGAGACGGGACAAGAGAAAGATAGTGAGTTAAAGATGAATTATAGACATTTAATAAAGATTTTACTTCCTGTCTTGACCACGTCAGGTGACCTCTGACATGCTGTCCACTCAATAAAAAGGAACAGAGGCGGCCATGTTCCTGCTAAGTCTACTTCAAACACGACATCTATAACACAGCTTCCCATTAAGACTTCATACTGCCAGCAGATGCTATCAACACTCTGCTGTTATTTACAGGAAGTTACAATACTTAATACATGCCTGGCCCTATCAAAATAAAGACTAAATGCATTTCTTGTTTCCTGACATATATCACCTGTTCAAACTCTGGATGTTTATTTTAAACAACGTTTCAAACAATGAGATCAGCAGATTGATGTAAACACTCATTTTCACACAGTTTTTTCTACTCTTAGATCTGTGTGATGTCACAAGGAGGGTTTTACCTGATATGGTCATTTCACACAAGCCCCACCCACATTGCTTAAAGGGAGCAGCTACTGTGGCTCAGAGCAGACAGAAGATGAACCACACTGTTTAGTTTACTGACAACAGAAACCTAAAAAAGTAAAAGCGCTCGGTTTCATAAATAATAAGATAACCATCATCCTTGAAGTGAAAGACAGAGCAGAAAACTGATCTTTGAGATACATAAACAGAAGGTTTCAAATGAAAAGCTCTGCTTTTGTTGAATGTAAGCAATGAAAGTTATTGAAAGTCAAGGAAAAGTGTCCAAAGCTACAAATCATGCAAACAGAAAGCGATCCCTGCAGCTGCAGCAGATCCATTTCTACCTGAAGCTCACAGGTGGGCTGTGCTGTTCAGGCCGTGTGGATTTAAACACTAGTTTTCAAACTGGACACAGCTGCGTAAAAAAGCTGCTCTAGTAGTCACAGATATTCACAATCCTTTAATTGTTTAAAAGTGAGCCAAGTCGAGGTTTTATGAAAACAACCAAACACTAAGTGCTAAATCTGAACCAGTGAAATAATGAACGGTGTTTAAGGCCCTTCTGACACCTCAATACACTAAATTTAAGTAGAAATGATGGAACATAGTCTGGTTTTCTAGTTAGGTATAGAAATATTCAACAGTGCATTAATCTCTACAGCACTCTGATCAGTGATGTTCTCCGTTTATTGTGCAGGATTTGTGAAACTCTACAGGACGTTTTTCTCTCCATCCATTTTCTACGTATGTTGTTTCAGGTCATGGGGGCAGCGAACTGAACCTCCCTTTCCTTGACCTCTCCTCGGGCATGTCCTTCAGCAGTCCCAAGCCCTCTGAGACACATAATCTCTCCAGCATGCCCCGTGGTCTCCACCCAGTAAGACTTGAGCGAACCACCCAATCTTAGAAGTGTCCAGTCCAGGAGTAGCAGCTCGAGTCCGAGTGCCTACCGAACGACCTCAGAGAAAGGCTGAGGGGCTGCTGTGCCAGCTTTTTGTGGGGAATTGTATTAATATACATCTGTAATGTATCATTTATAAAATATTTTTGTTTTTATATACCAGAGAAGGTTCTGTAAACGTGTTAATGCTTAAAAGGTTAAAGTTGTGATTCTACACCTTCCATGAACAGCCCGAAAGTAGAACTATGACAGTGTACAAAAAGGTCAATTCTTGTAACATCCAGATGTTCAGCTGATGTCGGTTTAGTAATTACTTGAGGAAGCGTGACCATGACGTCCTCCTCTCTCGTGGGAAAAGCCTACCTCACTTTCTCTTCATGCTGGAGATCCAACCCACACTGACTGTCTCACTTTTTCCCAACCAAACAGCCAACAATCAAAAATCAACATTTACACCACCTAACTACACCCTGAAACATGACAACACAACTGCTGTCTCATGGAATACACGTCCGTTTAAGACCTTCTTTTCTTGATTTATAACTTCATACTTCATAGATTTCTGTAACGACCTGCAGGGACACTGATACAGTAGATGAGGCACGTCTTTGTGGTAGCGATGGACATTTAAACTGTCAGAACCGGCCCTGAGCTGAGCTCATTTTCACTTATTTTTATTGCAGTTCTGCAGTCGTCGTCTTTATATTTGCATGCTTCCCCTGTTTTACAGCACCATCTGATCTCATGTGTTTTTCCTCTATGTATGATGTTCACCATTAGCAAATAGCACTCAGATGCATTACTGTCCTTCCATCATAGCAGGCATGAAGAAAACAAGTTGGAAAAAAATCTATGTTTCAAGTATATGAATGCCACAGTGCTATGAGGAAGATCAGAGTTAACAGCCTAAAATAATACAGAGCATTTAATATCAGCGAGCAGACTCGTGGCCCACACTTTTATCTCTGAGCATCTCATTGGTCTTTGCAGTCACGCTGCTGACTCCGTGTTAAACCTGAGCTTTGTGGCTCCCTGTGATGTTTCAGCTTTAAACTCAGTTTATGTTTGACGGGTTGATCTCTGAATCCGAGGCACTGTCACACATCTGTAAACCACATCAGGCAGGCAGAGCAGCGGGCAGCAAACAGCAAAATGAAAGCAGACTTGCCGAGCAGAACTTTGGCGTCCTCCACGTCAAAGTCTCCATCTCCGTCTGTGTCGTAGGCCGTCAGTTTACCTGGAGGAGGAAGAGGAGGAGATGAAGTTAGACCAACAAGTTCTATACAACATGAAAAACCCTCTTCATCCCTTGATAAGGTTGGTGTTAGCTGAATGTGCATGTGAATGCAACTATCAGAGTGAACTATAATGTGCCACCCGTCTTGGATCATACTGAATAAAACTGTGAGCCCTTTTTGTAAATTTTGGTTAGTCCAAGAGAGAAAAAAAAGAAAGGAAAGGAAAAATGCTCATCTCTGTGCTGACATCACGGCGGCTACATCTGTCTCTACACCATCCATGGTTTGCATTCACCAGTTTTGTTAAGTTCTCCATTTGATGCCATTAAACCAGAGCAGAGGGAGGAGATGTAATGAGAGGATGTTACTAAAAGAGCTCAGATGGTGAAAAAGGACGAAGAAAAATGTAACAAACTGTGTTTTTGATGTTTTTCATCTCTCTGTAGCGTGGGATAAATAATTTTTCTTTATGGTTTTGCACATATCAGGCCTTCGGTCTTGTTTTACATTTTCTGTCTGATGCTCTCACACGGCCGGTCCAAACACCATTGTTGGGCTTCGAGTCACAGCAGTGATAAAAGCTTTTCCCAATAGAAGAACTGAAAGTGTAGAAAGGTGGTGACCTCTGTCTCCTTCTACCTCCAAATAATAAAATGGTAGTCATCTTCAGACCATGTGACAGAGAACAGGTTAACTTCTTCTGTAAAGCAGCGGTCAGTGTAGGAATAAAAGCATCCTCTCTGGGTGAGCAGGTGGTGATGAAATGCGGCGGCCTGGGTTTGGGTTCGAGCCCGACCTGCGGGCCTTTGCTCTGTGTCTTCCCCCTGATCTCTCTCCCCCCTTCCATGCCTATGCTTCACTGCTGCTCTATCAAATAAAGGCAAAAATAGTCACAAAAATAAAAGCATGCATCAGTGTGTTAAAGTGCACAGAGGAAGTGGCTCTGTTAAAAGAGGAAGGATGTGGTGATGAGGAGAATTATGTCTGTTAGATACCAGCAGCTCCACCGATCAGACCCAGACTCAACTCAGACCACAAATCGAAAGCATTTAAAAAACTGCTGTTTAGTTTTGTGGACCTCTCAGTTAGCCGGACCACAAAAACGTATAAAACAGTAAAATATAAAACAAGCACCTTTTGGTTGGTTTGGTTGTTGCCATTCAGTTGCATCATATTAAAGAGAAGGCAGACATGTCTACACACACACACACACACACACACATTTACCACCAGGCAGAAGCTTACCAGACGGTAAGCCAATCTCTTAACCTTTTAACTTTCTGTTTATTTCATTTTCAATCAAACCTATCCTTACTGAGTTAATAAAGGTTCTGTTTCATTCCCTCCTGACGTCCCGTGACAGTAAACGAGGTAGGCATGTCTCCTTGCAGGACGAGATAAGATTTAAGCAGAGTCACTCAGTGGACGTCATGCAGGAAACTACAGCTCTGCCAATTCCTGGAAAACGGCTGTGCTGCTCACCTGGAGTGTTTGCTATGGAGACTGGATACTGGCTGCCATGTGGTAACCAACAGTGTACATGTGCAGGCAGCCTACACTCAGACATGCGGCTTTGTTTACAAGCACAAGGAGACACAAGGTAACCACCTCGATTATCACCACTGAAAGTCGACAGGGAATTCACAGAACCGTAGTTACCACTGTAACTTCCTTTACATTAACTCACTGTACAATCTGGCAGAGCTCTGCCTCTAATTAAACTCTCTTCATCAGCTTGGATATAACTTCTCAGCTGCTGTTTGTTCACATTCTGCCAAAACCTTTAAAGTCCATTTTTCATTTAAAACTATTTTAAAAACATTAATGTGATTCTTCCATCTCCAGCTTGCAGTCACAGTGGGCTCTGATGAAATCAGGGTGTAATACGATGGATGGAGATGAGTAGTTATGGCAGGTAAACGTTGAGACCGTACCTTGTAAAACTTCAGAAAAGTTCATACGAAACTCCTTAGCTCTGGCTGCGTGCAGAGATAACACAGAGAGAAGAGGAAGAAGAGGAGGGAGGAAGACAGAGAGGCCACAGGAGGTTAAAGCACTGCAGAGTCACTGTTTAGATCAGCACAGTCATTACGAAGATGTGCACGATGTGAGTTTATGTTTCCTAAACATATCACATATGCACCGTTTACACAGCAAATAAAGACTTTTATTAAACAGATCCCGATGCACAGAGCAGATATCAGTCTGTAATGCTTTACCATTCATTTTGAGACACTTTGCCTTACAGATATTAAACAACTTTTTCTGCCACATTCTTTTCTTATTTACAAAATGCAGTTTGGATCATTTGGGCAGCAGCAGACTTGTTTTTGTCCCACGTTTTAAACCAGTTTGCCCGGTGAGTCACGTTATTGAACGATGGTTATCAGCATTAGAAAAACAACAAGCCTTCCAGGACACACACACACACACACACACACACACACACACACACGATGCGTGCTAGCTGCAAAAACAAGTGCAACCACAGATTGTGTGACTCTGGCCACAAAAAGCAAAATACAGCAGCTGTCCCCAATAAAGTTGTTTGTTTGTGCATTTTCCCACCACTTCCAGCACACCTGACTGATTTAGAGAGTTTTTGCTCTGTGCTTCTATTTAAACTGTCAAAATTGGTGACCCATCAACCTGAATTCAATTTGGAGACAAAGGAAAACGTTGCAGAAAGGTGAGGTGGCGAGCAAAGACTGTGTTAGTGTGGCCAGTTCATTTATAAACATATAAACAAACTGATATCTTACATATTTTTGTAGCTGGCTGTCAGTCACTAGCATAAAATCCCAAACTCAGTTGCCTAGCTAACCCTCTAATGTATTTAACGCACCCTCTTAAGTCAGTCAGTGGCATCCGTCACTCCCATTGGTGGTCATTGAATCACTCACCTCCGGGTTAAGAAGCATTTAATTCTGATCACTTATTGTTGACACCGGTGACGTTATACTGTCTAGGTTCAAACAGATACATCAGCGTAGAGGCCGATATTAGCCGTCTGCCGATACTTTAGTATCTGTATTTCCAACGACTGGTCAATGAAAACTAGAAAAAAAATAAGGAAGAGACGGGAGAAACGGCTTTCAAACCACATTATGAATGTTTATGTTGCATGGTTTTTCCACTAGGGGGCGCTCTGTAACTTCCCTGTCACCAACACGAGTTTGGAACGAGAAAAAGTCAATAAAACAAGACTGATTTTAAACTGCATTGCATCTTCGTCTTTAACAGCTCATTAACAACTCCACAGAACGAATACCAGGAAATCTGTTCATGATTACGACGACTGAGAGAAAAACCAGCCCCTCATCAGAGTTCGTATTGTTCCCTTCAGCCCTGAAGCTCCAGGGAACAATCCGAACGACGCGGTGCAGAGGTGCATGGAGTGATGACTCTGAAGGGGACATCAGCCGGTTTTAAACTGGATATTTAGACGTTGCTGCTGTAGTCGGCACTAGAATACTAATCAATTTAAAACTTTGTTTTTTCATTGACATTATGGTCACCCTCAGCTGACTAACAGCACAAAGCACCGTACATTTCAGAGGCCGGTTAGATTCTTAAAGTTTGGGCTTTCCTGCTTTGTACACAGTATTTGTAGGGACAGTGTTTAACCTTCCACATGATGATGTGTTCAGTGTTCAGCGTTTTTTGAGTCCATTCTTTCTTTCTTGACATAACCACAAGTCTCATCTTTTCTCTCCTTTACAAAAACACTGAATCAGCCATCAGTTTAGCGCAGTGGGTGAGCGGGCGACCGTATGTCATACAGCTGGAGAGCAGCCGGCCCGGGTTTGAGTCCGAACCGCAGCCCTTGCTCTTTTTCTGCTTTCCTGTCAATCTTGACTGCATCTGTCTGAAGAAGACTAAAAAGCAGAAACACTGACAGGAGTTCGCCGTTTGAATCTCTGCATGCTGTGCAGCTCACGGCATGACGTGATCCAAACTGCTGTACAGAGGCAGAGTCAAGCAAACGGGGCTCACGTCTCAGCGCTGGCCTGTCTCACTGTGGTTATGATTTCCATACAATGAAACCTCGTAACTGAGAGCTGACACAGTTATCTCAACAGGAAGTTGCTCACAGCTGTGGCCGATGTGTGTGCACGATGGAGTCATGAAGTCTACAGATACGAAGTCATGTATCAGCCTGACGGAGGGAAGTTTGAGATGAGGATCAGTTTGTACTATGACACAGCAGAGTCGCCGCTTTCGCTGTCGTTACCTTTCAAACTCGTTTTCCCACAAAGAAGTCGAGCGAGAGTCTTGAGATCAGTCCACTGTGGCATTGTTATGCATCCTTGTTGCTTTCAGGTCTTTGAGTTACGACAGGTGGCAGCCGTCTCCTGGTTTCAGCGTTCCCTGTGCAGATTTTACGAATGGCATTCTTTTACCTGGAAGCTTAACCTTCCAGCCTTATTTTGGGACTGATATCTCAGTGTGAAATTTCTTCAAATTTGGCACAGCCTGTGACTCAACAATGAACTGATCAGAACTGCGTGATCAAACAGCAAAGTTGCCGTGACTAAAAAACAGCCAGAGCCCAAGAAACAAAACCAAAAAAATCCCCAAAAACTATTTTACTGACCCTAACTGAAGTCAGTAGCTCAAAAACAGAAGAGGAAATGGTGGCTGTATTTCATATTCAGTCATCTTGAAACTGTAGTGATTGTAAAATGTGACCAAAAGTCTAGCGGGCACACATTTCAGCAAACTTCCCTCTGGCTCTTTGAGGTTTGGTCTATCTGGGCTCCGTTTTTTCCGGAGTTCGTGCAAAGCTTCACAGACTCCAACCTGGGCTCGGATGGTATTTAAGCTTAATACCTTTCTGACAGTAACATAGTATGTAAGGTTGAAAGCTGTTAATAACCCAACCAACCACAGACCACAGCAAACGTATATATATGTGTATTTTCAGGCCACAAGATCACTTCCTCCTGCTTGTCTCACTCCTTTTGGTATGCACACCAAAAAGCAGCACTGCTTTAAGCTGCAGACATTCAGAGCCTAAACAAACGGCTAACAGCACATGTAAATGATGCTTTTGCTGCTTAAATCATTCAATCACAGCACGTATGTGTGGAATACATTTCTTTGTGCACACAGACCAAAACCTTACTGTTACTGTACTTTTGAAATGCCGTGTTTGTGCACGTCTGACTGAGAGGAAGGCGCTGTGAAAACTCGGCATCAAACCACATGAAGATGTCGCCGGGTTCCTGTACAAAAACCACTACTTTGACATTGTGTTTCAGTGTGTGTGAACGCTCGAGATCCAGACAGAAATGCTGCTGAGAACCAAACCAAAGAGGCCAATAGAGGCATGTCTTCTTCTCCGCACACGGCGGGACTCCACAAACGTTCTCACGCTGCTCTCACGTTGGAGACGAACCCGATCGAAGAAAAAGACTGCTAAGGATCGTCATCTTGTAACATTTAGATGTAACCGTTACATGCTCCATGATCCACTGTGGTGAGCCCACAGCTGAGAGATAAACCTGATTAGTGGACAGCACTGTGATTGGTCAGGTAACGCTGCGTCAGGATAAATGATGATCCAGGGTCAGTAAAGACATGTTGGGCTGTCTGTACCAACCAGAGTTAAATTATTTAACTCATAACTCATTTTTTATAGTTTGGGAGCAAATTTGTGAAAAATTATGAAGCAACACAGTGACGAGGTGGTGGTGCTGCAGCTCACAGCAAAGAGGCAGGAAAGTGAAAGATAAGATAAAAGATAAGGCGTTTATCAATCTGACATCAGAACTTTCAATAAGTCTGTTATAAAAGCATCTGATCGAGATAAACAGCAGTGGTCTAAAACGCGGAGCCTGAAGATATGGCAGGAGGCCGTCTTCAGTGCTCTGGAGCGATCAGGTGACCCACCTACTGTGGCCTGGGTTTGAATCCGCCCTGGGTCATTCACTGGGTGCCTCTGCCTACAAACTAAAAAGCCAGCTTTCTCTAAGCACAGAATCTGTTTCCTCGTTTTCATCTTTAGAAACATCACGACATCATCATGTCGACTCGACAAAAAGTTTGGGAATTTTGTGTCGTTTTTTCAGAAACGCACTTGGTGTGTAAACAAAGACGATCTAATTTTATGTGAACTTCTTCTTCCGCTTCTTCGTGGATATCAAACTTTACTGTAAAACGCGGGAGAACGGCCACGCTTTATTTGGACCGTTTGAAACTCCAGGCGCTGCCTCAGAGTTCGATGTTTGAACAGGCAGATTATCACACAATCCTACTTTCACTGCATGGGACTGTAAATTAAGACCAACATGGAGTGCTGTTACTAAACACGGCCTGCTGCTTGGTGAGATGTTTTATTTATCCTGTTTGCTGACTGAAGTAATGTGTGGGGCGCCCACACGTTGAGCATTTCACCCGAGCTCACTTTTATAATCACAGGATAATCTGCATGTCATCTTCATTCAGGAGGAAGCTTAAAATGAGGTATATGAAATGCTGAATGTCTGCTTTACTTCTGCAAAACAACCACAAGTGATGCATGTTAACCACTTCTCTCTTTCTGCCAGAAAACAATCCCGCGCTGGTTTTAGCTGTTCAAAGTCTGCACCCCTTCAAAATAAAAGCTTCAGGAAATTGGGCACTGAATCAATCATGCATCTGGTTCCATTAAATTACACCATGTTATCATGCCCGCCCTCCAACTTACCGATGACGGTGTCGTAGTCAACGATGTCGAAGTAGACCACGGCCACAGAGCTCCAGACTCCCAGCAGACCCAGGACCACAAACCAGGTGAACACAGAGTACTTTGGGCCTCCACCTGCATCTCCTCCGCCTCCTCCCTCTGTCCTCTTTCCATTTTTGCTCTCCACCGGCACCGTCTTCCCCTCTGCAGGTGTGAAAAGCTGATGTTAATACCAAAACGACTGCACTGGTGTCAGTAACCAGTTTGAGAAACATTTATTTCTTCTTTGAACTTGTTAACCGAGGCACGATCGCGCCTGCTGCCAGATTTAGATCAGTAGTTAACGTGTTGACAGCAACATACTCGGTGTATCGCATTGCACTTGGTGTCACCCACAGACAGACAATATCACACAGCTCAGAGCTTTGCTGTTGAAGAATAAAGTGAAATCTGAGGCATTGCATCACGTCTTTATTTCAAACCGTCGCAGAGAGGACGACAGCACGCAGGTTTAAATCTGCACAACTGAAAATAAAAATGTTATCGTGCAATAAGCTTTGTGTATTTCACAAAATGCATGCAAACTTTTATCGTCACAGCACGAGCTGAAGAACAATACTGGTGCCGACTGATCAACAAACAAAATCCAATGACTGGAGCAGGCGTAAAACCTGATGGCAGCTTTATCATAATTTCAAACATGTGGACATCTCCTGTACTCCTGAAGGTATGAGGCTCAAAAACACTGAAAACATTTATTTATGAAATTAACAAAAAAACAAAACAAAACATGAAACTTAAACAGCAAACAGAGAAAAATATTTTTTTATTTACAAAATGACCAGAAAAATAAGGACCATGCACACACTTCTACGAGATAGAAGTGTGTGCATGTGCACCAGTATCCGTGCACCAGTCTTGCTTACCTGCACAGGTAATCAAGCATATTAATGTGTTATGAAATCAGTAACCAGCAACAGGCTGAAGCTGGGTGATCAGATTTAAGCCCTCTTTAGTGACTAAGGTTCAGACTTAATGGACTGAGGCGTCATGTTTCCAGCTGGTTTTCCTCAGGACAGATTTGGCACATTGTCTTACTATTTTAAGTGCTTTGGGAAAACGAGGAGACCGAGTGGGAGAGCGAGACAGGAAGTACAGGCAGAGAGCACTATGACGTGATGAAACTGTAGGTCGGAGTGTCGGCTGAAGGAAAACTTCTGGTGAAAGTCTGAAAGTCCAGGAAAAATAAAGAGGGAACAGAGAGAGGGGCAACATGGCTCCACAAAGAGCAACCTGACCCAGGAATAGAGCAAGAGTCAATATGACCCCAACAGAGAGCGAGAGAGAGAGAGATGACAACAGCTGTTTCAGGACTGAACAGGCTGCAGATAAAGAACAGCTGTCTGCTTTTGTACTGCGTGAAAATGTCACTAAGAACACTCCTGAAATAGCCTGAGCCCGTGTTAAACACGTGTGCGGTTAAAACACCTCAAGAGTCTCTAAAAGCACTAAAGACTATAGAAAGCAGCAGTTAATGACAGCAGTGATGAAAAAAGCATCACCCCGGTCCTGATATGGCTGATAAACCAGCTTTTTAACACCCGTCAGTGTTTGTGGGTTTCATCATACATGAAGCTCACCTGGTTCAGGCACCAGGACGAAGAACTGTTAAAGCTTTAGAGTTTAAAGAGCAAAGGTTAAGGTTATGTAAGGCTGCGTCCACACTAATACGTTTTGGTTTGAAAACGCATCTTTTTCTCTCCGTTTTGGCCTCCCGTCCACACTGAGACGCCGTTTGCAGAAACGTTTTGAAAACGCTCTCCATAGCGGATACATTTGAAAACGCCGTTTTCACGTTGCAGTGTGGACAATGAACCCAGAGCCTTTTCAAAAACAATGACACATTTTAGTCATGTGATGCATTCATGTGACCAATTAAACTAAGATAGCGGAGAGCATTATACAGCAGTTGTTTTGTTTGACAGCCCTATTAAAGATTCATATCAGTCTGTACGTGCTCGAGATAGCTTTTTTTCAAATTCTTTAATTCTCACTCGCTTTTGCAACTTTGTACTTTTGTGTTACTCGCAGCAACAACTCCACCTCATTGTTAGTCCATTTAAAAAACTCTGTGCTTTTCAAAGAGATGTTTCAAAGAGCCGGAAAGTAAATAAACGGCAGACAGAAATGAGGCAGGCCGAATCTTCTTGCGCAGTACTGGAACGTAAGCGCTTCAGTCGTTTCAATGTGGACGCACAACTCTGTGAAAACGACTGAAAATGCTAGTGTGGAGGCGGAGCGTTTTCAGAAGAAAACGCCATTTGTCAAATTTATCCGGGCTAGTGTGGACGTAGCCAAAGTCATCAAAGCAGCCACGGCGCCCCCAGTGGGACACCTTGCAGGGAGTTTAAGTAAATGATTGCTGGTTCAATTCTAGCCGGAGACACAAATCCCCTTCGTGTAACCAAGCACTGCTACAGCACAGCAAATAGCAGCTTCCTCTATCCAAGTAAGGGATGGACATTTACTCATGACCGTCACACACCTCTCTCAGGGTGGGAACGTGGACTTTACAGCCCAGTAAATCATCCTCATCACTGCTGACCTGACGTCCCACAATCCCGAGAAACTCAAGCAAACTTAGGTCACTTTGGGTTTCAAGTACTTTGTCTGAGTTACTGGGAATTTACACTTTGGATGGAAATTCAATCCACAGCTATGCAGCGACCACCTACCCTGCACCGTAACCTTCATCAACGTGTAACTGCAAATCGGGGCGATGCAACAACTGCGATTTTATGATTCCTATAAAAAAAAAAGATCACTGTACCTGCTGGAAGCCTACAGAGAAACAGCTTTGCTCCTGTGAAAAGTCTACTTAAACTTAAAGGAAACCTGATGTTAAAAATTTTGGATTAGACGCGACGATGACGTTTAATCTGAATACCGACCCCAACAAACTGATGCTGAGACACATTCGCTTCACACCAAAATCACCACAAGCCTTCACAGCATCACCAGGTTTCATCTTGGCAGCTTTTATTGTGAAAAGCTGCCACAGGATGTAGCCGAGTTTGTGTTAAAAGCATGCTGCACACCATACAAGGTGAAACCACACAAAACTCTGACCTTCTAAGAAGTGTTCCAAACCGGGCCAATCCATGCCTGTCCTACCTGTCTCCTGGACAACAGGCTGCACTTCCTTCTGTGCACATGTCACTTCCTCCTCCCCCTTCACGCCTCCTAAACGAGCCAAACCCGACCAGGTGAGAGCCAAACCTAAACTGAACCAAACCTCATGCATGCGTCAGTCCTACCTGTCTCCTGCACCAGAGGCTGCGTTTCATCCTCTAACAGCGGCTCCACCTCCTCTTCAGTGTACATCACCTCCTCCACCTCCTCCTCTTCCTCAGCGTGGATCTCCTCTACATGAGCTGCACCAGGAGAGGAGGTGTAGGAGGTGCCGTAGTGGCGGTATCGCTCCATGGGCGGAAGCACCACACTAAACCAGCATCAAAAACATTAAAAACAGAAAGTGAAGCTCCTTCACGCACGAGATGAAACTGACCTGCAGGACAAAACCTGAAGATGTTACAGACCGAAGATTAACGCACCAAAACTATCTCAGTCTTCTCAAAAAGACGACGGCGTGCTTGAAGAAAACAACGCAAAAACGCAGCTTTAAAAGTTCAAGGAGGAAGTCAACGAAGTGACAGAAGGAGATAAGAACAATCCGAAAGAAGAAAGTCTCTAAACGACCGATCATCAAAAAGCTTCAGCGACTCTCAGCGTCTCCGAGAAAAGACAAAGAGTGAAGGAGCTCCTCCTCCTCCCAGCAGCACAGGGATTGTGACGGGCTGCTGAACCTGATCCACACTATTATTAGAGCTGACAAACCCTGCGACGCTGGGTGAGAGATGCCAGAGAGGACAGAATAGCCCCCGCATAACCTTGACACTCGCATTTCTGGACTCTCTCAGTTGTTGGCCGTGTCACCTGAAATAAAGCAGCGTTTCAGAAATAATCAGCAGGTAGTACGCCACGCCAGAAAAAACCAAGGTGCTGTACTGGTCCTGAACCACAGCAGGGAACCAATGAAAACAGCCCTGAGAGAACGCTTCACACAGCTGTTGGGGCTCTGAGTGAAGTGGGTGTTAATGGTGGATAACACCCCCCATAAGTGTGGCAGTTTCACAAGTACAGCACGTTTTTCCCCTAAATACAAATATTTTTGGATGATCTGTTTTAAACACGAGATCCGAGAATACAAACGGCAGTTCAAGCGCTCGCGATGGTTCAAACACAAGAGTAACAACGGTATCAGCAGGTATGACCCACAGGTTCAGGCTCCGGACGACCAGAGGTCAGAGGTCAATGTACGGTCCGACTCAGACTGACAACGTTTACTCTCGAGGTCTTTATGGACCAAACGCATAAAACGGGTCAAATAATTTCATGTGTTAAAAATCTTTTTCTGCTCTTAATGCATCGCCAACAGCGTAATTTAATAGGACGAATTTGAGGCACATAATTTTTTGGGATCATGCTCGATTTTTCATATTTAATAAACAGATCTGACCAATCAGATCACTGCGTTTGGTGCTCGTGACTCGAAGCGCCTACTGGTACTGAATATACAACGAAATGGAAATAGCATAATAGTGTAATTTTGCAGACTAAGAGAGAGAACAAGTGTGATAGTGGTGCACTGATGAGCACAGCTTATCTTTCCAATAGTGGACGCTGACTCGGCTGCCTGTATAAAAACCAACCTGTGTCATTTTACAGTAAAATTGCTGCCCTTCAGCAACTATATCACTATTTGTGGAGCAATTTCTGGAATTGCCAACTTGATTCTAATGAACTGATAGCAGAGCGACTCAGCTGTATTACCCTTTTATCTCTACCTCGACCCACCGAAGTCGCTTTGAAGACAACAACTGACTGTGAGTGGTCCCGTCTCCTTAACAACAACACTGGAAGCTGATTGGAAATCACAACAATTTTGTTTGTGGTCTCCAACCACTTTTTAAACAGCCTGAACAAGTACATCAAAAGCCAGCTGTTCCGGGTGGTTTTATATTCACCCAAGATTTCCTCATAGTGGTCGGAAAATTATTCCCAGTGCTCATATCACAGGTTTACAAGCTCGCACCAGCATGGAGGGTTACACATGATGTTTGGGACGTTTGACACATGAAAAATAAAGAGGCTCTAGTAACACATACGTGTGTGTGTGTGTGTGTGTGTGTGTGTGTGTGTGTGTGTGTGTGCGCATGTGGGGTGGGGGATGGGGGCACTCTTTATGGTTTGTGAAAAAAAGCAAACTTCCTGTTTGTATTAACAACCATGAAAAGGCTCCTCTGGTCTTACAGTACCTCATTACAGCCAGTTCTGCTTTTACGTGACAAGATCCTAACGATCCATCACTCGTCACTGTGTGTGTGTTTATGTGTGTGTGTGTGTGTGTTTGTGTGTGTGTGCATGTGTGTGTGCATGTGTGTCAGAGTTGTGTGTGCACACAGTCACGGATGTCAAACGGTTGTTATTCTTGCTCTCACCTGATCTAACAGATGTTTGCATGTGTTGTTACAAATGGAAAGCATGTCTGACAGAAACGTGGAGGTAACACTGTTAAATGTTTTAAAGCTAAAATTTTCAGCAGCAGCAGTGAGCACTTTGTAACACCCAACAATGACAGAAACATCAACATTTATCTTTGATGTGAAATTATATGTGTTTGTATTTCAGGTTTTTTGGGGACCCTGTTTAAAGACCTCAGACTGTCTCATGAATGTCAGTGAAAGCATGATTCATGTGTTTTTGCCCTTTAAATTAATTACAGATTGCAGTGAGGAATAACCCGGTGCTTTATATCGGGCTTATAAATGTGTAAATAATGAGCGGGGCCAGTCAACTCCCGCACAGATAACAGAGATAACATGAACCCCTCACTGCTGACTGGGAGAAAGTTAGCTGCCGTTAGCAGGCTGTTATTGATGGGGGCTAGGTTAGCTTAGCGTCGTTTCCACGGCCACTTTCATGTTACCGATGGGCAATGAAGCTATAATCACACAGAGCATGCCGGGATTTATCAGTGAGGTTAAACTGGGAGTCTGCTTTATTGTGTTCATTTAGCAGAACTAGCAGAGAAAGGGGCGAAACCAGTCCCGCGTCTTGTATCGCGAGAACATCCAACCAGACTCCATTGAAAATTCTTCCAATCGATTATGCATTTGTTTAGAGACGGCGCTACAAGTTATAAACATAAAATACGACATCTGCGGGAATATGTAAAAAATACTTCTTCACTCGGCTTCAGTAAAATACAGTAATTGTGATTCGTTTATTATAATTAGATATTTAACAGCGTGTTAGTGACGCTTCAGGACGCCAAAGGGCGCACTTTGCGCTGCTGGAACCACGGGAGTTCTACCTCCGAAAGTAGGAGTCTACGTTATATTTTGTATCAGTGTGTTAGCCGCATCGAAGAACTAATCTTATGGATTAAAAATATATTCTCGCTTTTGATGTACTACACGCGATCCTTTCCAAAGACTGAAAATAGCTATAAACTGCAGAATGTTAAACGGAAGTCTGAATTAGAGACACTCAGGCGGGAGAACCCAGTCAGATAAAGGGTACGTACCTTTTTTTGAGGGGTTTTTGGAATTCTTTCTCTGCGCCATTGCTTCGTAAAGTATCCGATGTTTGTTTCAGTCAAGCAGCGATGAGGTGACTCTCTAACCTGGCCGTGGTTGTCGCGGTGAAAGCTCCTGTTCGCTTTCTGCTCTCCGCTCTGCGCGATGGAGCGACGCGTTCACCAAAAATCACGTCCTCACTTGGATACCAGCAAAGCCAAAGTCCATGGTAACCGTGATTGGCTTAGTAGTTCACAAATCAGAGCTGCCTAATGAGTGTGTGGGTGGGGCAACAGGCGGTTTCTTGTGTTTTCTCACCAATCAGATTCCTGCGCTGCTTCCCAGTGTCGTTCCTCCCTCTGGAGAGGAGCAAAAACGTGGCAGAAGAGGGAGAGGAGTTTTAAACATCGGGGGCGGAAGGCCATAACTAATGGGGGTTTTAATAACCTTTATTGATAGCGTTGATACGGTTTAAAGTTAACATTGGAATAAAGCAGGTTTTAAATTAGATCATATGAACCAAAACGCGATGAAGTAAATAAAATACTTTCATTAACTTTTAGGAAACTGCATTTCTTGTTGTTTGATTAATTATTTTATGGTCTATATAAATAGCCCACTCAGACCTGAAGTAATGGTCTATTATTGATTTAGGGTTATAAATGAAACAAGTGGTGCAGACAAACTACGCTGAGGGAGCAGAAATTAAAAAACAAATGCACCAGAAATCTCCACAAAACTCCCAGAAACCCTCCACCTCTGCTGAGAGGTTCTTTCATGGCACAATAACGTTTCTCCTGTTTGTGATGCTAAAACTTCTCACAGTCAGTCACTGGAAACTCTCTTAGTTCACCTCTTATTGCAGAATATAAACAGACCCAGTTAATAATACAACAATTGTTTCATAGAAGGTGGGGGAGCAAGCTGGCATGTAGTAAATGTGATTGTCCACTAGATGGAGACAAACACAGAGGAACACTGGGCCCTATCGCTGCAGCTGAGTAAAGAGAACCTTTAATTAACTTTTAATAGTACACTGATAGTTCTGCCTATCATAAACAGGTGCAGCTCTACAGTGCATCAATTCCAGCCTAAAGTCTGGCCATGCTCCCCAAGAATGACTGATATCTGCCATGCAGTGGGGAAAAAAATAAATAAATAAGTGGTGCAGTGGTTACATCAGGGAGAGTTTAAGTCCATCCGTGTCCCTATGTGGCTTCTCTACAGGAACCCGGGCTTCCTCCCATAGTTCTGAGACATCCATGAGGATGAATGTTTGTCTGTCTTACACGTGTCAGACATACAGCAGAACTTATGAGCCGATGCACACATAAACACTGGTTAAAGGCTTGTTTTGTTCAACCATTATTCTTCAGCTGGACACATCGAAACAGAGTTTGAAGATGTTCAGAAGATAAATTTGGAGGACAATGAAATTCTTTCCTCAGTATCAAAGAAGTCAGACTTCTGTTGTTGTACCATCAGGCTTTTTCCACATCCTAGAACAGGGGTCTGCAACCTTTTACACCCAAAGAGCCATTCGTACCCGGTTTCCACGCAAAAGAAAACACTGGGAGCCGCAAATACTTTTTGACATCTAAAATGAAGATAACACTGTATATATTGTTTTTTATCTTTATGCTTTGTGTGAACAACTAAGGTGTGCTGCTTATGAAATCCATGAAGTGCTACAGAGAAAATTAAATTATATTTATGTAATCAACACATTTTGAACTCTTAAAGAAATATAACAAAAGGAAAGACACCCAGCTGAACTAAAATGATCCATGTAGCAAACAAAAACTGTTGTCAGCCGCCACCCTTATATCGCCTTTGGGCTTTTGGAGCCTTGACCTGACTCTTAAAAAATAATTGGAAAAAAGCTCTATGCTGCTGAAAAATTAAAAATAGATATTTGCAAAATTCTGCCTAATTATGTATTTTACCTGGTTAATGCGTGCGGCGGGGCGTGGTTTGCGGCGCCGCTGCAGGGGAGGCGGACGCACCTGAGCGACACCCGCAATCACGCCTCGCTGCCTTTACGTCTGCGCTATCTGTGCTGTTGTGTTGGTGGTGGTGTATGTCGGGCTGTGAGCTGAAAAGCTACAGCCGGCTGTATGCGTACAGCAACCGTGTGTGAAAAGTGCTCAATAAAGAGATGCTGAAAAGCATGCTCATGGAAACATCGTCGGGTCTGCCATGATTTGTTTACAATGGGACTTCTGCTCCTGAACCTCTGCGCACAGCAAGGGCGTCGATTTGGCATGGACGGAGGGGACACGTCCCCACCAATATCCAGCGATTATTGAATTGTCCCCACCAATAATTTGATCGCTTCTTGTAAAAAAAAAAAAAAAAAACCCGATAGAAAGAAAAAAATCGATCTGTCAGCGTCTCAGTCACCCAGCGGTGCAGAAAGAGTTAAATTACGTTCTCTACTGGAGTCCGACCTCATGTGACAAATATGGCCAATGTGATTGGCTGAGCTTTTCAGGGAGCTCTGTTTAGTTTCAGCAGCGGCAAACCTGCGCTGCGAGGAGGAGAGGAGGATGGCAGCAACGAGGAAGAACGTGCATATAAGAAAGTATTTTTCAAAGAAACCTGTAAGTCACTTAAAGCCAAGTTCACTCATGAAATGTGTCCGTCATAATAACGTTACAGGCTATGCTAGGCTTTGGCCCACATCAGTCTAAAATTGTATGCAACCATGAATTACGTGTTTTGGACACTAACTGCACAACAAGCAGCTCTATTAGTTCTCCCAGTCTCAGAGCAACATGTCTAATTTTGATTGAAACTGTAAGAAAAAAACGGCAGCCTCGAGCAAGCCAGGATATTAGTTTAAAGAGGCTGTTAGAATTATATGTCTCTACGTTAAAATGTTGGTGACACAATAATTTCATCCTAGTGGCACTGACATATTCATAGGGTTAATTTTGAGACAAAATATCATGAGGTAGTCATGATTTTGCAAATGTTCCATACCACTTATTGTAGTGCAGTTTGCACTACAATTGTTTGGCTGCTGATGTAAATTGATTGATTAGTGTAGATTTGACAAAGAATCTGAATTGTCTCACTTTTTATATGGCACGAATCAATGTGTTATTTTATCAATATGTCCTAGTGCAGTCAGAGGGGAAAAGCCAGGGCCAAAGGTGAGGCACATCAAGCACAGAATAATAATTTTGTGGTCATCTTAGATGAGTTTTATGGACAAAACCACCAGTTCATTTAGTGTTCTCTTAGTGCTAATGTATAAGAGAAGTTGGTGTACTATAACTGAAGTAATCGTGTTAAGATAAGATTACCTTTCATTTTGTCACAGCAGAAAGTGGACAGTGCAAAGTTATATAGCAAAAATTAGAATACAATAAGAATAATATACTGTACACAACTGTAAAGAATAGAATAAAATATACATTAGGATAAAAATAGAATAATACAAATGTTATATACACCTGAGTAAAAATACAACTTACAACGTCTTATGTGTGTTTGATCAGCTGCAAAAGTCTTTGTTGTGGAGTCTGACAGCAGTGGGAGGAAAGACCTGCGAAATCGCTCCATCCCACATTTAAGTCCTTAAAGTCATATTCTTTTATTGTCTTGACTGTATTTGAAGCTATTTTTATTTTTGTATGATACCTGATTTATATGGAATATGGCTGAAGTAAACTAAAGTCTAAAATACTTAGTCAGTCATTTGTTTAATAGTAATTTAACATTATATAATTCACATATAAAACTATGAATTGTAATTTTACATGTTTTAATAGCATGTAGAATAGCATATGTAGGCAAGTATATTTGTCCTTTTTTATCAAGAAGCAAAGACGAAAAGGAAAAAAAAGAAAGAAAAAGGGCGGGGTTCAGTGGTTGAAACACCCGTCCCCACCAATGCCAAAACCAAATCTACGCCCTTGGCGCACAGAGTCCGCAAATCGGGGCTATACGAAGTCAGTTTACGCAGGACTGTAAGCTGTCATCTGTCAGGCGTGAACGGTGTTTGTCTTTAACATAGTTCACGGAGAACAGCTGCTGACATAATGTGGATCCGAAGATCCATAATTGGCCTACCTGGGGTTGAAAGTCTCGATAAATGCACGGGGTTTCGGCGGGTACACCGGCTTCCGCGAGTGTGACTCTTATTTTGAGCGATGAAAAAATAATAGAATATAATTTTATTTTTATATTTCAAAATCACAATAATCTTCCAATTTAGAACTCCGAGTTAAAAAGAACTAACATAAATAAAATACACTTCAGCTAAATGCTTCTAATTTATTTGCCCAAACCAGGCGGAGCCGCACTATAAGGACTAAAGAGCCGCATGCGGCTCCGGAGCCACAGGTTGCCGACCCCTGTCCTAGAAGAAAACATCCTCCTAACTGCAAATGTTCAAAGGCTGCTGGCTCATATCAATCAATCAATCATGAGTCAATCATCAATCAGTTGTGGTTAGTGAAATCCATGACGCTGTTGCATGGTGGGGCAGCAGGTTGAGGGTCGCAGATGCCAACAGACTAAATAAACTGATCCACAAGGCCAGTAATGTTGTGGCGATGGAGCTGGACTCCGTTAGGGTGGTGTCTGAGAGGTGGATGTTGTCCAAGATTAAGACAATACTGGGCAATACCTCCCACCCACTCCATGATGTACTGGGAAGCAACAGGAGCACGTTCAGTGGGAGACTGAGATTATCAAAAAGCACCACTGACCAACACAGGAAATCATTCCTGCCTGTGGCCATCTCCCTGCACAACTCCTCCATCTAACACACTGTAAACACTGCAATAGTTACACCCTTTTCTACACAGTAATATTGCTGCCAATATTCTTGATATTTATTTATAATCACCTCTGTCAATCCTATTATGGAGTGATTTGTGTATATATTGTGCTATTTCTTAAATCTGTAACATGTTATATGGTTAAATAGTCTAGCCTGTTTTTCTTACTGTTTCTGCACTGGAGCAACTGTAACTCCCATAATTTTCCTTAAAGGATGCTGATTCTGATTCTGAAATTGCAAATAAAACATTTTACAAACTTCAAAGAAAAATAATTTAAGTAATTAATTATACTTTAATTAATTAGCTACTTAATTACTTCCATTTTGAATTAGTTAATGACATATGTTTAATTAATTGTTAAATGATGTAATAATTTGAATTATTTTGGCCCTCCATAGCTCACGGAGGCTCGTTTATTGCTTCGCACTCCAGACCAGCAGGTGGCGATGATGCGGATCTGAGGTGGTGGAACAACAGAAGTAAAGTCAGACAAGAAGAAGGAGCAGCTGCAGAAAAAGGAGGATAAAAATTGAAGATCCGCTTCAGCACAGCCGTCCGGCCTTACCCAAGACTTCCAGCCCCGGTTTGTGGCCTGAGCTCGTCCGGAGGAAACTGTAGTATCAGGAAAATGTTAAGAGGTAGGAACGTTTCTGCTGGGTTGTTGTTGTGGGGGGATGAAAAATAATAAAGGACACTCATTGGAGTAATGGCGCGTCTGGTGTGTCTGTGAGTTATGCCTCCAGCCAAATAACATCCAAAACCTCCAATAACAGAACATGGTGTCAGAAGACAACTGGAAACGTTAGTTGGGCATAAGTGAAAGGTTTCGGCGTCGGTGCCAGGTTAAAGGTCAGCCACAGAGGAGCTGCGCGAGAAGCGACGTGACGTCATGAGTCAGTTTCAAGTCACCCCGCCGGAGAAGTTCACTTTTAGGTCCGAAGACTGGACCAAATGGATAAAGCGTTTTGACAGATTTCGCATCGCGTCTGGATTGGAGACGCAAGCGGATGAAAATCAAGTGAACGCCCTTATCTACACTATGGGCGAGGAGGCAGAGGACATATTGGTATCCCTGCACCTGACTCCCGAAGAGGCGAGCGATTATGAGACCGTTAAAGGGAGGTTGGATGCTCACTGTAGCCTGCAGAAACATCATATTTGAGCGAGCGAAGTTTAACCAGCGCCAACAAGAGACGGGTGAGTCAGTCGACAGCTTCCATACTGCACTGCATTGTCTGGCAGAACACTGTGGGTACGGGACTTTGCATGACGAAATGGTGCGAGACAGATTTGTCGTAGGTCTGAAAGACAAACGATTGTCAGAACACCTACAAATGGATCCAGAACTAACGCTAGAGAAAGCGCTTAACAGAGCCCGACAAAGTGAGCTTGTAAAGAAGCAACAAGAGATGCTAAACACTAACTTTAAAATGGATATTACCAACTCACAACTGAACCGCGTCCATGCTAAATGGCAAGAAGGGGCACGTCCCAAGCAGCTGACACCGCTACATAAACCAACCACCGCCAAAACACAGAAAGAAAAAAAGACACAATGCAGAAGATGTGGAGACATAAAAGGTCACAATCTTCAACAATGTCCCGCGAGAGAAGCTGCATGTAATTACTGTAAGAAAAAAGGACATTTTGCCAGGATGTGCAGAAACAAAAAACTGTGTGAGGTCAATGCTGCAACAGTTCCAGAGAACAGCGATGCAGATGATGAGGTCGCTTTCTTGGGTTCCCTCTCTGCGGAAACCAAAGAGAGTCCATGGGTAACAGAGATAAATGTGGACAAATGCAACACACTCTTTAAAATCGACACCGGAGCAGATGTCACAGCAGTCCCAGAGACTTTCTACACACAACATCAGTTGGGGAGATTGGATAAGCCCAAGAGGGTTCTGCAGGGCCCAGGAGGAACACGTCTGAAGGTAAAAGGCATGTTCACAGCCACTCTCAGCAAGAACAACCACAAAACCAAAGAAGACATTTATGTCGTACAGGGTTTATGCACACCACTGCTGAGTGGGCATGCTGCAGTGGCACTACAGCTGGTCGCCAGAGTGAATCATATTAGTTTAGACTCCATTGATGCGGTCAAACAAGAATTCCCCAAGCTTTTCAGCGGCTTAGGCAAAATGGAAGGGGAGTACAATATTGTTCTGAAACCAGGGGCACAGCCGTTTTCCCTCTCGACCTCTAGGCGAATCTCTCTTCCACTCTTACCTAAGGTTAAAGAAGAGCTGAACCGGATGGAGCAGCAGGGTGTCATTTCCAAGGTGGAGGAGCCCACTGATTGGTGCGCGCCTATGGTGGTGGTTCCTAAGCGCACAGGCAAGGTGAGAATTTGCAGCGATCTCACTGAACTAAACAAATATGTCATGAGAGAGAAACATCCACTCCCTTCAGTCAAACACACTCTAGGACAGCTTGCAGGAGCAAAAGTGTTTTCAAAGCTGGATGCCAATGCAGGATTTTGGCAGATTCCCTTATCCAGGGACTCTTCTTTGCTCACGACCTTTATTACACCCTTTGGTCGGTATTGTTATAACCGTCTGTGCTTTGGAATCTCATCAGCCCCAGAACACTTCCAGAAACGGATGGCACGCATTCTTGAGGGCTTAGAAGGAGTCCTCTGCCAGATGGATGATGTGCTCATCTGGGGGACGTCACAGGCAGAGCATGATGAGAGACTGCGAAAAGCACTGGTTCGACTGCAGGAGGCTGGAGTAACATTGAACGACAAGTGTGAGTTCTCCAAGAACAGGATAAAGTTCCTGGGGCAGGTCATTGAGGCATCGGGGGTTAGCGCAGATCCTGACAAGGTGCATGCCGTGAGTTCCATGGATGAGCCCAGCAACATAAGTGAGGTGAGACGCTTCCTGGGCATGGTGAATCACCTAGGAAAGTTCCTCCCTCACCTGGCGGAAAAAACGCGCCCCCTAAGAGATCTGCTGAAGAAGTCCAACCTGTGGTCATGGGGGCCACAGCAGCAGCAGGCTTTTGACGGCATCAAAAAAGAACTGACAACACCCCCAGGGCTTGCTCTGTATGATCCAAATGCTGAAACGTGCGTATCAGCTGATTCATCTTCGTATGGCTTGGGAGCAGTGCTTCTCCAGCGACACGCTGATTTAGGGTGGAAACCAGTAGCATACGCTTCAAGAGCTCTCACCGCGACAGAGCAGCGATATGCTCAAATTGAGAAAGAGGCCCTCGCTTCAACATGGGCCTGTGAGAGGTTTGCAGAGTTCCTAATTGGGAAAACATTCCACATTGAAACAGACCACAAACCTCTGGTCTCGTTGCTTGGCTCCAAGGGCCTGGATGAGCTTCCACCTCGTATACAACGTCTACGCATGCGATTGATGAGGTTCTCTTATACCATATCTCATGTTCCTGGTAGAGACATTGCAACAGCGGATGTACTGTCCAGAGCTCCTGTAGGTGGCACAACTGAGGGTTTGCCGGAGGAAGAAATCAACTTGTATGTGGAGTCCATCATAGCAAGTCTGCCAGCCACAGAGCCACAAAATCCAGACACATCAGGACAATGACAGCATTCTAAGCCAGCTGAAGAAGTTCTGTGTGGAAGGATGGCCAGATAAGTATTCCATTGAAAGGGTTTTCCAGCCTTATCTGCCATTTTCAGGTGACCTCACAGTCCACCATGGTTTGCTTCTTTATGGGAGCAGAATAGTGATTCCCACATCACTCAGAGCAGACATTCTGTCTAAACTACATGAGGGACACCTAGGAATAACGAAATGCAGAGAGACAGCTAAACAATCTGTTTGGTGGCCAGGCCTGAGCAGTGAGCTGATAAAAGTGATTGAGACCTGTGACACTTGCTGCCGTGAGCGGACTAAACACAAAGAAACCATGCTACCTACAGAGTTCCCACAAAGACCGTGGGCCATGGTTGGAACTGATCTGTTCCAGATAGAGAATAAACAGTACCTGGTCATTGTGGATTACTTTTCCAGATTCTTTGAAGTTGCCAAACTGACATCTACGACATCAGAGGCAGTGATCGAGCACTGTAAATCAATCTTTGCACGACATGGCATACCAGAGCAGGTTCGCTCTGATAATGGACCTCAGTTTTCGTCTGATTCCTTCAAAAGATTTGCACAAGAATGGGGTTTTAGCCATGAGACATCCAGTCCCCACTTCCCTCAGAGTAACGGGGAGGCCGAGAGGGCAGTCAGGACCGTCAAAAGTCTTCTTAAAAAGTCTGGCGATCCCTATCTCGCCCTTATGGCATACCGGGCCACTCCATTGGCAAATGGCTACAGCCCGACTGAGCTTCTCATGGGTAGAAGGATAAGGACAACTATTCCTGTCATCCCATCACAGCTAAATCCTAGAGGTACGGACACAGACAAGCTCAAAGCTATAGAACAATCGTACAGACAAAAACAAAGACAAAACTACAACCGCAGACACAGAGCACGTGATATGCTACAGCTCAATCCTGGAGACAAAGTGTGGGTCTCAGACATGGATACTAGAGGGACAGTCGTGTCCATGGCAGGCTCACCGAGGTCCTACATCGTAGACACAGCACAGGGCACGCTGAGAAGAAACCGTTACCATCTTACACGGACACCTGGGGCACCGGAGATTTCTGTCGGTCCACCAGAGGCTTCACCTGAGAACTCTGTTCCAGCTGCACAGAGTGTGTCGGTTCCGGACACTATCTCACAGGAGGCCAGCCAGCAGACTCCTGAAGCTGGGAGCCAAATCCCACCCAGGTCTAGGAGGCCTCCAGCATATCTGAAAGACTATGTTTGCTCATAGGGCTAGGAACTGAGTGAGCTATGGGGCAGAATAATCCCCACACTCAGGTAGAGGGTTGGGTAGTCTACCCCATCTCTCATAGAGACAATGAGAAATAAAGCAAATGGTTGCACTGTTTAAACAGGTTGTTTATAGCTGCACCAAATAGTTCAGAAATGTGCACTTATGCTTAGTGTTCAGAGTTGTATACTTTGAGAGGTTATTTTTGGACATTCTGAGTAGTCTGGGTTTGAAACCAAACGAGTTCAGTAAACAAGTTGTTACCAGATAAAACACATGGAAATAGTATACTTTAAAGTACGCGGGTCTAATCTGTTTTCTCAGTTATATCCCAGCATCACATCCTATTTAGTAGGGGGGATGTAGTATCAGGAAAATGTTAAGAGGTAGGAACGTTTCTGCTGGGTTGTTGTTGTGGGGGGATGAAAAATAATAAAGGACACTCATTGGAGTAATGGCGCGTCTGGTGTGTCTGTGAGTTATGCCTCCAGCCAAATAACATCCAAAACCTCCAATAACGGAACAGAAACCACCGCGTTTGCGCCAGCCTGAGGTTAGCCCGCTATGTCCCGGACGCTCATTAGGCGCGTGTGGGGGCAGCTGACGTGATACCTGAAGCTGACACGTGTTAGACAGGCTGGTGGAGACAACGCGAGCCTACTGCTCCACATGAAAGTGTCTCCACCAAAGCCTGAAAACACGAATTTAGACTCGCAGTCAAAGTTTAAGTGTTGACGTGAAGTACTCATTAAACACAGTTCTATCTGTGATAATGTTGTTCATTTTAATGTTGCAGCTGCAGATGGTTTGAATGAATTCCCCTCTGCTGCAGCATCATGTAGATTTCTATTTGAACATCTGTAAAATAAGAAGGAAATAAAACTTTAAAGTACAATGTTTGCATATTAACAAGTACATCCAAAGTTTACTTCAATAAAGTACTTGAGTAAATCATATTGAATCAAATTGTAGTGCAGAGAAAAGTTGAACAGTTTTGTGTGGATCTGATATTTGCTATTTCATTGCCTTTAACTTTTTTTCTCAAATAATCCAAATTTCACCTGCAAAGAGACGGTTTTACCTGCTTTTATGGAGAAACTTCCTCATGTGTGTTCAGCAGATTCTTCTTCAGGTGGTTTTTATAAAGCAGTTATAAAAGTTCATGAAATTCCAGCTCACATCCCCAGGTTAATTCAATTCAATTCAAAATGTATTTGTATAGCACATTTAAAAGGAACAGAGTTAACCAAAGTGCTTCACAACTGGTTAAGAACAAGAAAAAACAATAGAGAAACAAATACAGATAAATGAGAAGACAATAAATTAACATTAAAAACATAAAACAGGCCTGATGGTACTCAAACTGAACTTGAATTAAAAGCCAAAGTAAAAAGTGAGTTTTAAGACGCGATTTAAAAGACTGAATAGACTCTGAAGTACGAATCTCCTCTGTCTGGGTGCTGCTACTGCGAAGGCCCGATCTCCTCTATGCTTCAATCGAGACCTTGGTTGTGCTACGAGCATCTGGCTAGACGATCTCAGTGCTCTTTTGGGGTCATACATGTTGAGGAGTTCGTTTAAATAACTGGGCGCTATATTATTTAAAACTTTAAAATTAAGTAAAAGAATCTTAAAATCAATATGATACTTTACAGGGAGCCAGTGTAAGTTTGCTAAAACTGGAGTTATGTGTTCATACATTCTAAGACCTGTTAAAAAACATGCAGCAGCATAACTGCAAGCGATGGAGAGATGAGTGTTGGAGACCCAAATAGAGGGAACTGCAGTAGCCAGTCAAGAGGTGATGAAGGCATGAATAAGTGTTTCTAGGTCTCTTGGGAGAAGATGAGGCTTAGCTTTGGCAGTTTCACGTAACTGATAAAAACTTGTTTTCACATGTGTGGACACTTGCTTCTCTAATTTAAAGGAGCCATCTAAAAACACTCCGAGATTCCTTACAGTGAGAGAAAGATGAGAAGCAAGAGGACCGAGGGTATCAGCTAACTTGTTCAAAGGGGCGTGAGTTCCAAAAACCGTAACTTCAGTTTTATTTTCTTTTAGCGTAAGAAAATTCTGTGTTAACCAGTCTTTAACATCATGTAAACAGTTAAGCAAAGGCTGCACTGGGAGAGAGAGACGTCCAGTTTCAAGGGGAAGTAAATTTTGATTTCATCAGCATAACAATGAAAGGGAATGTTGTATTTCCTAAAAATAGATCCCAAAGGCAGGAGTCAAATCTAAACGGACTAAAACACAGAGCAACCTGAGTCGATAGTTAAAAGAAGACCATTGAAATCTCGTAAAAGCGCAGTCACAGTACCAATGATGGGAATAATGGCGTTACAAGTAACGGCGTTACTAATGGCGTTGACAGGCACAACACCTGGAGCTCAGGGGGCAGAACAATCGCATGAGTGCTGCTGTTTGACTGAGGAAGAATAAAGGAGTCGTGGTAAGTCAATCACATGACCACTTAAAGACAAAGCAACAAGGTGATATATACCAGTTTTTAAATTGTGCTGATAGGCCACGTAAAACCAGAGTCATGATAAACAAGATATACGCGGCGTTTTTCCCTCAATAGTTTCATCACGTTTGCTGTCTAAGGACAGCGCAGCGAGCACTCTCTGCTTATGAGCAAAAAATAAAAAACAAAACATAAAACAGCCCTTTCGTGTTGGTGGAAAAATGCACCATGTCGACCAATCAAAAATGATACGGCAACATGACATTTGGTTGTTTAGAGGGGGAAGTTTTAGGAGTGACAATGAGAGAGCGAGAGAGAGAGAGAGCGCGAGTTTTGAGATGTGAGATTTGTGACGTTTAGCGTGTTTGGAGTGTGTAGTTAATGTGTTGTCTTGTGTAGTTAGTGTGTAGTGTTGTGGATAGTTTTGTGTTGTGTGTCAGAACAATGAGGCGACTGCTGTCTCCAGGTAGAAACAGCAGTGATACACCTGCTGCTGTCAGACCTGCAGGTATCAGGCTGTGATGTTCTCCTTTGTAGTGGACACAAAATATTTTTTTGGAGTGGCACAAATAATTTGTGGCATCTTATTGAAGAACAGCTGATTGTTCTGTAAATAGCTTGAAATGGTTATTTAAAAAAATCAAGGTAAATGGCTGCAAATAACTTTGTTGTTTGCAGAACTTGTGCATAGGATTTTAAAATTGACAATTTATATTTGGATTTAAAGTTATGAAATATGATTCATTAAACATGTTTATGGTTGTTACAGTAAAATATAACTTTTCTACTCTGATTTTATGTTTTTTGTCTGATTTTAGATCAATTGTGTTAATGCAGTATGTCAAAATGAAAACATAACTGTAAATTCAGACACGTGAGGTTGTGCTGAAAAGAGTGATACCAAACAAGGCAAAGTAAATAGCTTTTAAAGGTAAAATGTGGAGAGAAAATCAAAAGTAGTTAAAAATGGCCAATTATACCCTGGACCCCAGGGGGTTAAACGTTTTTTAAGTAATGCAATAGTTAATTTTCAAGTAATTAATTACTTTTAGAATATTGTAACTCAGTTACTTTTTTGAAGACGTAACTAGTAACTATGACTAATTACTTTTTCAAAGTAACTTGCCCAACACTGCTCAGTACTGTGATCTTAAGGTTGAGATTTTTTTCAATGAAGTGATTAAAAAACCCCAACAGACTAAAAAACTCTGTTGTCCCACACACCATCAGACTGTTTAACTCCTCACTGGAGGGAAGAGGAAACGGGGACAAAGGAGGGCGGGAACAACTGAGCTGTAGTGCAATATTTGTTTGTTTTTTTTCTATTCGACTGTGCAATAATCACTGTGCAATCTACTCACTCAAATGTGCAATCCTATTTATCCATATTATATATTATGTATTTATTAGGGGTGCAACGATACACAAAATTCATGATTCGATATTTTTTCGATACAAAAAAATGTTCACGCCTTTTTAATTTGTCATTTATTAAAATATTTTAACTCAAAAGTACAGTTTTTAAATGTAATGTTGCTGAAACAACAAAATAATTAAAAAATAAAATAAATCTATCTGATCGAGAAATCACTCATCTTTGGAAAACAGGGTTTATTACAGAGAAATGGCTCTTTCCAAAATAAAAGCTATACTATACGCTTCTTCTGGGGTATATTCTCAGCAGCATATTAAACATATCAGGTCCCCATAAGGAAAATCGTGCTAACGGCTGTCTAAATGACTCGGGTAAAGTTTGTATCATGCGTGCTTGTTGTGTTTGTCTGCTTCCACTTGTCTTTGCACTAGGATGATGTCGGCGTAAATGTGCAGTCATATTCGTTGTGTTCCCCCTAGTACTGTCAGAGTTAATCTCATTAAAATGACGTTAACGCCATAACGCGGCAAATCTCCGTTAACGAGTTACCGCGGATCGCCCGTGTGTGGGGCTGGACGGCGTCAACACGTTAACGAGCTAACTGCGCTAACGCACTAGTTCCCACCAATTGAGCATTGCGTGGCACATCCGACATACTGTTTTACTTTTGTCCATGACGCGCTGACCATCAGGGTCATACTTCACATGAAAACCAAGATAGTTCCAAAGGCCGGATCTGAATGAGGGTGGCGTTGAGGGAGTTGCCATGTTGCAACGAGCTTAACTTCTGTCTCGCTAGCTTGCGCTGCGCTCAGTGGATCTGCATTCGACAGTGCAGCCTAGGCGGAGTAGTCGAACGCAGATCCACTGAGCGCTCAACACAGACAGCATCGTCAGAAGAAAAGTTGATAAAATAAATAAAAAAATTTGTATTGTTTGATACATATGCGTATCGGTCCGATACTGACCTAAATTACTGGATCGCATATCAGAGGGAAATAAAAAATGTAATCCGATCCATTAAATATCAAAAAAAGCACCTCACAAAACTTGCGACACGGCGCAACTCGGCTCATAACCGTAGCACGTCGGAGCAGTGTGCGTCACGTGATAGAGCGGCTGTGTGTATTTGGAGCCTCGCTACCAAACCAGCATTTCATCTCCGAGGAAGTTATCCCAGAGAGAAGTAAAGCAAGTGTGTAAGTTCATCTCTGAATGTTTGTAAAGCATTCCCACGTTAAGCTTAACAATGGATACTGAATAAGGAGCGACTGCCTCTCTCCCTCTCCTGCTCCTACTTCAATCGTGAAACTGATCAATGATCAGCTGATCGGCTTTTCTGTCGCGAGTCCGTCTCTCTTCTTTGTTTTTGGCCCACTTTGCACCAGAAAGAGGAAACCAGCGGCTGAACAACAGCAGCACGTTTAAGCTTGATAAGCTGTTGTTAGAATGTATTTAATATTACTTTCTACACCAGGATCCTTTTCTACGTAGCTGACGGCTGGTAACTGTGCAGGGGCGGATCTAGCAAAGTGCAGTCAGGGGGGCCAATAGGGCATGAACAGGGAAAAGGGGGCACAAAGACATACTTTTCTTTCTTATTCTCATTTAAAATGTCGAGCTTTTAATAAATAATTATCTGAATCTTACACCCAAAGTTTTAATCTGATGTAAAATGTATAGAAGTCCATTACTGTATATAGTAACTCTTAAGTCTAATATACCCTAGTAAGCTATAGTACTTTTTCCTTTGGGAAGGTACCATCTGTGCAGTCTGCAGTTCTGTAGAAGAAAGATGTTGAATCTAGGGGTGGGCGATATATAAACGATATACGATAGAAACGATATCAATTTGGCCAGCGATAGAGATTTTGACTATACCGCTCTATCGTGATAGCGCATGTTGATGATGTCATCAAGCTGCGCCTGTTTTGGTCGAAAGCATCGCAGCGGCTACAACCATTATCATCTGCAAATTATACCGGGCGACAGTCATAGCAAAGAGATGAAGCACTTTTGAAATATGGGGAAAGCCAAAAACTGCGCTTCCTCCACTTCCGTAACATTGATTCATTAATGTTGAATTCTCTCACAGCTGCTCTATTCCCATGTTGTTGCAGTATATTAATAACTAACCTCGTATTGTGGATGAATAATCTCAGTTGTTCTCCTGACTGAAGTTTAGCCCGTGTATAGCATCCTGCTATGCCTGCAGTTATGCGATTTGTCCCTGACCACCAGAATCCGTCACGTTAACTTTTATCGAGTGGTATAAAGTTAGCTTTCATCCTCCAGCTTCACTGTGCTAATGTTATGCTAACACAGCTGTGTCGCTAGCGATCACGTAGCACACCATTATATACCAGCTAGCCCAACTTCAGTAACCCTGCAAAAGTCACTGCTGTTTAGTTTTCTGTCTTCATTTATGTTGGAAGTGATAGCAGAGCTGTACGTTCGAATTAGTTTCAAAAATCTCTCAGTCAGAACATGCTATGTCATGTTTAGGTGTAAACTAGCGAGCTAACTTCCTGCTAACTTGTAACTCCGTTAAATTTAATAAATTCTGTTTTCATGGATGCCTGGATGTTAAACTTGTTACACCTGGTAAAGCAGCAACGTTGATGATTTTATTAAAGATGAAAGAATTTAGACCGTTTTTAACTCTCAGTGTTCGTTTGACTTTGGGAGCTGAAGAAGACGGAGTTTTGGACCCAGATTGCTCCGCGAAGCTCCTCGCTACGGCAGCCGTATTGAGCTGACAATCCATCAAGCAGAGCGGCTTACCAAAGTTGTACTAAAAAAATTTTAACAGATTTCTTCACGCCCAAATCGGTTCGAGGTCAGTAAGCACAACCAGAATTGATACATAAGGCACACTCTCAATTTTTGAGAAAATTAAAGGATTTTAAGTGTGCCTTATAGTGTGGAAAATACATTATGCAGAAGAAAAGAATATATCACGATATATGTCGTGACCGCACATGCTTCAAATTATACCGCGATATGGATTTTAGGCCATATCGCCCAGCCCTAGTTGAATCTATTTAATTATTCTTGAAAAATAATTTATTTCTGTGTATTTTTTTTCACACTGCATCAAATTAAAGTTGATTACGTCGATTAAGCATCATGAGGTGGAGGGTGGGGGGTGGTTCCCTATTTTTTTTTTTTTTCACTGGGAGTTTGCAACCCTGTTAGTTAGGTTGTTTAATATTTCTGCTAAGTACTCTTTAAAATACCAGAATAGGGAGGATGGAGCAGGTTTAAGTTTATTAGATTGATCAGTGTTGCTGAACTATGAAATATTTTGGGTGCAGTGTATTTTTTACACACAGGTATAACAGAATAGCTTTAGTGTTGTTGTTTATTTAAACTTGAGTATGAACTTATACAAAATGCAGCAAGATATTAAAAAACAGTTTTATTGATTAAAAAATGCACTATATCGGATTCATATCGGTATCGGCAGATATCCAAATTTATGATATTGGTATCGGACATAAAAAAGTGGTATCGTGCCATCTCTAATTTGTATATGTGTTTATATGGTGTATTTATGCTTATATCCTTACTCTCATTCCCCGTATTGTATCTGTAACATGCAACTTCTATTCAATTCAATTCAATTCAATTCAATTTTATTTATATAGCGCCAAATCACAACAAAAGTCGCCTCAAGGCGCTTTATATTGTACAGTAGATAGCACAATAATAAATACAGAGAAAAACCCAACAATCATATGACCCCCTATGAGCAAGCACTTTGGCGACAGTAGGAAGGAAAAACTCCCTTTTAACAGGAAGAAACCTCAGGCAGAACCAGGCTCAGGGAGGGGCGGGGCCATCTGCTGCGACCGGTTGGGGTGAAAGAAGAAAAACAGGATAAAGACATGCTGTGGAAGAGAGACAGAGATTAATAACAGATATGATTCGATGCAGAGAGGTCTATTAACACATAGTGAATGAGAAAGGTGACTGGAAGGGAAAAACTCAATGCATCATGGGAATCCCCGGCAGCCTACGTCAATTGCAGCATAACTAAGGGAGGATTCAGGGTCACCTGGTCCAGCCCTAACTATATGCTTTAGCAAAAAGGAAAGTTTGAAGCCTAATCTTGAAAGTAGAGATAGTGTCTGTCTCCCGAATCCAAACTGGAAGCTGGTTCCACAGAAGAGGGGCCTGAAAACTGAAGGCTCTGCCTCCCATTCTACTTTTAAATACTCTAGGAACAACAAGTAAGCCAGCAGAGCGAGAGCGAAGTGCTCTAATGGGGTGATATGGTACTACAAGGTCATTAAGATAAGATGGGGCCTGATTATTTAAGACCTTGTATGTGAGGAGCATCGGTGCTGTGCTATTGGAAACTGAATTTCCCAGAGGAACCCACCCGAAGGATTAATAAAGCTTCATCTCATCTAATCTAATCTAAAAAGTTTTCACAAGGTGCAAAGGAAGCCTCCATAGAACAGTGGCACAGGGGTTAATCACAGAATTAAAAATATTAAAAAGAACTCAGGGCTTATGCCTGTTGGTAGAAATTACACCGGATAGGAAAGCAGATTTTGCAGCTTTAACAGTTTTCTGATATTGGGGCGATCGTGGCGGGAGTTGGGAGTTCGTCTTGTAATCGGAAGGTTGCCGGTTCGAGCCCCGGCTTGGACAGTCTTGGTCGTTGTGTCCTTGGGCAAGACACTTCACCCGTTCCCAGATACAGATGCAATAATCTATAAATGTTCGTGCCATAAATGCAGAAATGTGCAAACAGTAAAAAAAAGTGCATCTAAGAAACTAGAGTATGAGGCAAAGTTATGTTTTGGAGTTAATGTAATTTAAAAAAGTAAACTTTATTCTGTGTTCTTACATGTGAAGCAATATATGAGCGTTTTGAGCTCATTTGACCTTTTTTGTTTTAATTTTGTTGATCGTGGCTGACGGCTCATGAAAATCAGAAATCCAACATCTGAAATGTGTCGATGAAGCATTGAAGCTCAGGCTGCTTTGATAACGGCCTTCATCTCATGTTTGTGGGTCGGCTGTGTCTCCTCGTCCTCTTTGTGGCAGCGGAGCACAGTAATAAACAGTTAGCGGGTCTTTTGGGCGTAGTTCTGTGTGCAGGTGCTCAGACCTGATGGAAAAGCTCTTCAGCAGCGGGAGGTGTTCTCAAAACTCCTGGTAGACACAGAGTTGACTATGGACCAACCGCCATCAACAGCAGCAGCTAGCATGGTGCCTCAAATCATCACAGACCGCAGAAACTTCACCGTGTGCATCACACCTCCCCTCTCCCTCCAGACTCTGGGATCGTTATTCATAAATGCTGAATTTATTTCCATCTGAAAAGGGGACCGAGCCACAGTCCAGGTCTTTTTCTTGGGTGTATCCATATACTGCATATGCTGTTTACTCAAACCCAACATCAGATGTTATCGTAATCTGAGATTCTGGGCTCTGTAGATCAAAATCTTTAAAATACAATGAAAATAAATCACGATCCTGAGATGGAGTGCATTTTTACTCACCGTGTTCAGTCTCTCTGCAGTGACGAACACATTCTTTATCATCTAAAGACTTTTATGTCATATTTACGTTTAGGATTGAATCCTGAATCTACGAGATAAAGGGTGGAGTCGAAATCTGAAAACACAGACGGAGGCTGATGTGATGTTTGGTGGGATGAAGACGATCTGAGGAAGAGGAGCTTTGTCCTCCTTCAGCCGCTGCAGAGGAACAATGGGCTCTTCAAAGAAGGTGAGGAGTACACCTCAGTGTCAGTGATATGCTCTGACACAAAACTGTTGATGATAGCGGATTTTTAAAAAATTTGTAGTTTAAGTGTTTTAATAGTCGAAGCCAAAGATGGAGCGCAGCTCACTGTTTCATCATAAACAGTGTGTGTGTGGTGTGTATGTATGACGTGATGGCTACAAATAATAGGTAAATCCAAAGACTTTGTGTTTGTAAAAAATATTTGCACAAGTTACACATTTCTTTGTTGTCTGCTTACAGATACAAAGCAAAAAAACTACGTGTAAAACTCTGTGCTTAGCTTCCCTGACTGTGTGTGAGTTTCAACTTATGAGTACGAATCTTGTTGATTGTTCAATGTCATGTCAAACGCAAATTTTACAATCCAATCAGAGAACAGATGAGTTTTGCTGTCGGAGGGGTGTTTTACTGAGCTTCAGGTCCTTCAGGTCCTTCATCACAACGAAGGAAAACAGTCTGTGCGTGTCTGAGTTCGGTGATTAGTGTGTCACAGGTTTATGTGCTTACACAGAGACCTCCAGAGCCTTTTCAACGGCTCTGTGGACCTCAGGGGGAAGGCAGTGTTGTGGAAATGACACACTCTTCACTAGTCGAGATAGTTTCATAATGAAAGAAAGCTTTGTATGTGTTGTTTCCTATTGAACATTTGAACATAATACAACAGAAACTGTTGTAGAGGATATAAAGTCAGAGATATACATGTTTTGAAATGACAAGGAGCAGGTGCATCTAGTACACGTAGTGCTGCTGCAAAAATATGACAGAGTGCAGCAGCCAGTGCAGGAATTTTGGATCCTTCACTCTTGGTTAGTACAGTGAGTGCAGTGACGCCACATCCGTTGTGAATGGGCCTTTATGCTGCGCACTGTGACTCACCGCCATGGTCCCTGGTCAGTCCTGACTTTGTGTTAAAGTAATACAAAAGTAGTAAAGGTATTTCTGACCACTGATATACCACAACTTTATCCTTTCAACAGCCCTATGGGATATTTATATAGAGATCCTCCAGCTTCAAACTGTATTACCCTTCCAGGACCTGAGGCTCAGTAAAGCACCTCTCCAACAGCCAAACCCAAAGATTGGGTAAAAATTTGTACTTGTTGAAACTCGCACACAGCCAGGAAACCTGAGCGCAGAGTTTTACACGTAGTTTTTTGCTGTAACCAGGCCTTAACAAAAAAAATTGTAACTTGTGTAAATATTTTTTACAAACACAAATCTTTTTTACACACACACAAATTCTCATCTGTAGATGCACAAACATAAAATGTTCAGATATTTTGGTTTACAAGGTTACAAAACTCAGTTCACAAATACGCATTTGATTTACAAGTGCAAAATATTTATGACCACAATTTGAGCCCATACACTCGCAGCATTTTTTTCTTCCTATGCAACCATCTGAACTTTGATACTTCAAATTTTCAGGAACTATAAACAATTTCACTGCATCATTATTATTTTCATTTATGTAGTTTGAAAACAAACAAACCGCACGATGGACGATTTGGACTTCACAGAGCAGGGCAATATGGCCAAAAATATTTATCACAATATATATTAGAAAATTTGCGATAAGGACAATTATATTGTCCGTTATATCGAGACAAAATACTTTACAACTCCACAACTTTATTAGTGCAAAAATCCCCATCAACGTATTTTCACTTAAACAAGCAGCTGTTTTTTATGTGCATTAAAGTTAAATAAAAAATTAACAGTGCAAATGCAAATTCCTTGCTGACAGTTTAACCAAAAGGCATTTCCAGTGGAAATTGGACATATCCTCAGCATAACCATGTATAATGTCCACAAAACTTAAAAAGAGGTTATACACACACAATACGGTAATATTATGTTGAAGCACAGTGAGTATCACTCCGCGAGGCGCCTGCCTACGGTAGCCGTAATGCTCCGACAATCCATCAAGCGGTGCGGCTTCGTAGCTCAGCAAAGTCGTACTAAAACATTTGACAGATTTTTGAGCGCCGTGTATCACATAAAATCGGTTCGGTAATAATGACGGCCCGCTTGCATGCTCTACAAAAAATTGTGCTTTGGTGTGTATCTGACGGATGAAAGCCAAACCAGTTAGACACCAATGAAGTTGCATCATTTTTACAAACCAATTGTGGTTCATCTGTTTCATTTAACGATCCGCTTTCGCCCTTCTCATTCTCCGTTGCCACCATGCTTTTTCCGCCATCTACGTATGAAAACAAAGGCACTGCACATCCGCGTTTTACCCATATTCTATTGCGATATTTCATTTTCTTATCATTGCCTAACATTATAATGGTATTATCGTGAACTGTATGATATGGCCCAGCCCTAATCATACAATATGTCACAAAGATGGGTCTCACCTTTTCTCATGAGAGAACAATGTGGTTTAAGGTTGACTATGAATACTTTGCACTCACTATCTCTACTCCTGTATCTGTTTGTTGTTGCAGAAATGTAAAAGACAAAGCAAAGTGAGAACTCAGCGATCCCAGGATGATAAGGCTTTCTCAATGTGAGAAAGCTTTCCCAGTTTTATATGCTTTAAAAGAACACCAGAACACCCACACTGGAAGGAGACCGCACTCCTGTGGCCAGTGTGGAAAGTCATTTAATCATATAGCAGCCTTGGGAAGACACCTGCGCATCCACACTGGAGAGAAGCCGTACACCTGTGAGGAGTGTGGCAAGTCCTTCAGCTACCTGAAGGTACATAAGAGAGCTCACACTGGAGAAAAAAGGTTCTGGTGTGATGAGTGTGGGAAAGGATTCACAAAACAAAATAGTCTCAGAGAACACTAGAACAGCCATACTGGGGAAAAAACAACATTCCTGTGACCAGTGTGGAAAAGCTTTCTGTTGGACAGCTAGCCTCAAAACACATAAGAAAATACATGAAAATGTGAAACAGTACCTGTGTGAGATATGTGGAAAAGCTTTCCTCTTGAAAGGAAATCTAAAGCAACACAGTAAACTTCATACAAGGGAGAAGCGTTACTCTTGTGACCAGTGCGAGGAAGCTTTCACTTCATCAGCTGAGCTCAGAAGGCACCAGCGAGTCCACTTTGGTGATAAAGTATACCGCTGTGATAAGTGTGAGAAAGGATTCACACAGTCCGGCAACCTCAAAATTCATCTACGCACTCACACTGGAGAAAAACCATACAAGTGTACACAGTGTGAAAGAGCTTATGCCGAAAAACGTAGCTTAGCAGTGCACCTAGTTGCCCACTCTGGAGTGAAACTACACTCCTGTGATGAATGTGGGAAGGAGTTTGCTCAATTGGCATACCTGAAGAGGCATGAGCTCGTTCACAGTGGAGTGAAGGCACACAGCTGTGAGCTGTGTGGAAAGGCTTTTGTCAGCAAGAGTAACTTAAAAAACCATCAACACAGGCATACTGGAGTGAAACCATACAAGTGTGATAAGTGTGGGAAAGCTTTTTCCTCCAAGCAAGTCTTAACTCTCCATCAGCATACGCACTCTGGACTCAAGCCATATCGCTGCGACCTTTGTGGAAAAAACTTCAGCCAGAAAGTGACCCTGAAAAGACACCAACGAATGCACACGGGAGAGGATCTGTACTGCTGTGAAGTATGTGGTAGATGTTTTCCTTTGTATTCAGGATTAGAAGGCCACAAAGTTACACACACAGGGGAGAAACCGCATCGCTGTGAACAGTGTGGGAAAGCTTACATCCATTATCGCAGCCTAATAATCCACAAACGAGACCACACTGGGGAGAGACCAGTCAAATGTGACCAGTGTGGTATGCGTTTTAAAAGTTCCAGCTCTCTGTGGCACCATCGACGGATTCACAAAGGAAAGAAACCGATCAAGTGCCATCACTGTCAGGTATTTGAAATGGATTTCAAGAAATGTTTTCTGAAATCTTTTTTTCATATCATATTGTTTTAAGTATTTTAGACATTAGACAGTAAGTGCGGAGTCAGTGTGTTAGATGTGAGAAGTAAATACCTCAGATCTCAGACTGTAACTGATTATGCAGCTTTTTATTAGCTCATTATTCACTGTAATTTATAAACTGTAATTTATAAAATTTATAAATTTGTTTTCCTTATAACCTTTGGTAATTGTTTTAGAAATGGAGCAGCACATATGGCTCAAACCCTCGCCGCTGTCAGCACTGTGGCAATAAACCATACCGCTGCATCCAGTGTGGAAGCACTTTCAGCCAGCTGTTAACCTTAAGAAGACACCAGAACATGCACACTGGACACAGACTGAACTATTGCAAAGAATGTGGGAGAGGCTTCCCAACACTGGGTCTATTAAAATGCCACAAAATTGTCCACAGTGGGGTTAAAGGTCATGTCTGTGATGTCTGTGGGTCATCATTCACCAACGCAGGTAGTCTCCGAAGACACAAACGAATTCACACAGGGGAGAAACCATTCAAATGTCGACATTGTGAGAAAAGTTTCACATCCTCAGGTCATCGCACGCTTCATGAACGTGGTCACACTGGAGAAAGACCATACTCCTGTGACGAGTGTGGGAAAAGCTTCAGACATTCAAGATCTTACCGCTTACATCACCTCATCCACACCAAAGAGATAATAATTCCTTGTGAAGTTTGTGGAAAGATATTCAACTCCCTGTCTTCATTTGAGTACCACGAACGTACCCACACTGGGGAGAAACCTTTTAAGTGCAAACACTGTGGCAAATCCTTTATTTCAGCATCTATGCGCGCACGACATGCACATGTTCACGACAAAGAGCAACAGTATGACTGTGACCAGTGCGACAAGAGTTTCAGGACTCACAATTCCTACACCATTCACAAGCGTAGCCACATTGCAAATAAGCAGTTTTATTGTTACCAGTGCCCAAAAATATTTGCTTCATCGCGAGCTCTGTGGAAACATCAGGTCAAACATGCTGAGCAGAAATCATTTCCTTCACTGGATAAAAGGAAGAGCCTCAAAGCATCTAACCAGACTTATGGTCTCAGACTTAAAACCCTCGAAATCAGGCTGCACAGAATCCAGATATAGATTCCTGAGATTTTAGTTAGTGTCACATTTTGTGTACTGTCTTAACTTTCAGTACCTTTAAAGTTCGGTAGCAGTACAACAAAATGGTACATTAGATTATCCATTGTTTGATGACCTTATTGGTCTGTTGTGCAGTGGTGCTAGTTTCTCTATAGGCCCTGAGAAAACCAGTAAAAATGTAGAGTAAAAAAGTGGTTTAGACATTGAAATTATAAAAAAAAAATATTGTTAAAAAGGGTAAATAAGCAAATTAAATTACCTCCAGGACTATAAGGGGACTTGAGCCTAAATGAAGGAAACACTTGGGCCTTTGTTAATGTTGCATGTTCCATTAGCTCAGTCAGTCAAATTTTAGACAGAATGTTTTGGTTTGGTTAGATTCAAAATTAGTCCACACAAGTTCTTATTAGATAAAACTGTTCAAACTGGAAAGTGGAAACAGTCTGAAAAAATTTACCAGTGCTAGAATTTTTCAAACCAGCAACTGCCAGTCAGTGGAAATGGAGTATTTGCATATGTTTAATACACTTCCTCTGGGTGGTTATAAAAGTTTTAGTTGCATACTTTTAATTTAGTTTTTGTTTTTTATGTTCTTTGTCAACACTTCCTTTGGATTTTAGCAACATTTGAACATTGGTAAGGGTGATGCAAGCGTGAGTCTCCATAATCGCATTATTTTCATCATCATTGTTGCCTCAGACCACAGCATTGTGGTTTAGCTGTCAGAAATTGTATTATCTTTCTTGTTTTGCTACTCAGAATTTGTAAAGAAGATAAGACTTAACCTTTTGTAGGGGACTGAAAAAAATGAAAAGTATTATTATTATTATTATTATTATTATTTTACTTCTCTGACTTTTTCTCTCAAGATTTTTGGTTCAATAAGTGTGGTTCGTCATCTCGTAAGGTTGTTGAGGAAATTTACTGACCATTTGAATGCAGTTCTGAATGAAAAAAATACTGGTTCGTCAGAGCTTAATGATTATTTGCCAGCTTTTTCTGTGTAGTTATTATTTTTTTGCATTAGTAACTAAGAAATTCCTAAAGTTCACTGGGAAGTGTTCGTCTCAAGTCAGCCGGTTGATTGTTGAAGGTTAAACTAGCTTTTTATTAGAAAAGAGCACTGTATTCAACTTTTTTGTTCATCTAAATATTAAACGTTATCTGTTAGATGTTCATGTGGTAAACACTTCAAATAAAAAGGTTCTTAACAAACGTCTCAACAGTTCTGAGTTTCCGTCTCACTCGCCCCCCTCCTGCTGAATCTGAAGGAGATCTCTGACATGGATTCATTTCCTGTCTTTATTTGCAACCTCTGATATCACCGTTAGTGTTTTGCTTGTCATTTATTGAATTAGTTAATATTCAATCTGTCATAAGTCAGTCAGTGACTGTAGTATCGATTCAGTATTAGTAGTATTAGTAATACTGACTGTTATTATCACCGTTCCTCTTCCCCGCTGTTTTTCTTTCCCTACCTCTCTTTCTTTCTCCCTTTTCTTTCCCCCAGTCATGTCTGTCCTGTGTGTAGCAAGTGAAAATAAAATGAAATAAACAATAAAAACAAATGTCAATCAAATGGACCAATATGGCAAGGCCGGGATGGTCCATTTGGTAAAGTAAATCCGTTGGGCATCTGTCTTTGCCTTTAGACAATAATTCTGATGGCAAAAGAACCAAACGGGACAGGCGGGGGAAAAAAAAGTAATACTGACCGTCAGTGTTGGGACTAACGCGTTATTAAGTAACGCATTACAGTAACTACGTTATTATTGTGGTAACGAGCACGGTAACTAGTTATTATGCCAAAACCAGGAACGCGTTACTCGTTACTGGGATTTAGATAGCCACCACACGAAGTAACGAATAACGAGCCTATTGCGGAGCTTCCACAGATTCAGTAACATTAGCAAGTGGTGGAAGCCAGCAGGTGGATGAAGGAAAAGGGAGGCAAGAGGAGAGACCCGAAGCGGCCGCCGGTCCGAGTGTCAGGTGAACTGAACTTCAGGTAAGAAGTTATGACCTGCGGTCTATCTGGGTCAGATATAAACCAAGCTTAGATGGAGTTTATTTTCGTTATGCTGACTTTTTCGTACTGCGTGCTAGCTAGCATGACGGAGTTTCTATACAGCTGGGTGGGTGCTATGATGTTACTGATGTTGAACTTTATTTTATTCATACGGTTAATTATTAGAGTTGCCAACCGTCCTGTAAAAAAACAGAATCGTCTGGTATTTAGAGAAAATATTACGCGTTTCGAATTGAGGTGAAAAGGAACACAGTTTGTCCCGTAATTAAGCTACAATGAAAAAGACACAAAGCTGGAGTTATTCTGTGTCTTTGCTGCACAGCTGCCTCTTCATCTCTCATTCTCTCCCCTCCCTCTCCTGTTTCTACTTCAATCATGAAACTGATCAATGATCAGCTGATCGGCTTTTCTCTCTTGTTTATCGCCCACTTTGTGCCAGAAAGAGGAAACCAGCGGATGTCGCGCTAAACAACAGCAGCACGTTTAAGCTTGATCAGCTGTTGTTAGAATTTATTTAATATTATTTTCTAGTATCAGCTGATGTTTGCTGGAGCCACAGCTGTAAAGCTGCTGGTCATGATGTCGGTTTGGTTATCTGGTGAGAGGGAAACATGAAGATGAAACCAGGAGATGTCCTTACTGAATCATCAGAGCTGAACAGGTGATGGAGAAACAGGTTTACCTTTTAGGTGACATGAATGAGTTGAAGGGAAGTTATGAACTGTTTCTGAGAGACAAATAATACCAGGATCCTTTTCTAAGTAGCGGACAGCTGGTAACTGTGCAGGGGCGGGTCTAGCAAAGTGTTGCCAGGGGGCCAGGTAGGGCATTAACAGGGAAAGGGGGGCACAAAGAAATACTTTTCTTTCTTATTCTCATTTAAAATGTCTCGCTTTTAAAAAAAAATAATTATCTGAGTCTTACAACAAACAATTGATGGATTGATACATATATACCATCAGAACAGTGTACATCACTGTCACAACCAGTGTTGGTCAAGTTACTTGAAAAAAGTAATCAGTTACTAATTACTGATTACTTCCCCGAAAAAGTACTTTACTGATTACTTATTTTCAAAAGTCATTAATTACTTAGTTACTTAGTTACTTTTTAAAAACACGATTTACAACCTGAATAGGTGATAAAGCGATAGATCTTTCAGCCCAATTCTACTTTTTCTGCATAATTCATCATACAAAATGTAATCAAATGGAAACGTCTCTTTTTAAAACTTTAAACTTTAAATCTTTTAACATTATGCATCAAGCAAAAACTTAATTATATGCAACATTCTCTGACTGGAAGAAATTTGTTTAACATTTAAACCTATTTTCTGCACATTCCAGCATATAAAATAAAATATGTTTTTGTGTTTACACTCACTCTTTCAAATAGATGAAAGTAAAACACAGCAGAAAATAAATAAAATCAAAGACCAGCGGTCCTGTTGCTCTATTTTCACCTATAAAGCAGGACTGGGGTAGGCGGAGGTTTATCCTGGTGCAGGTGTGCCGCAGCAGTCAGTGGAAGAATCCGCGAGTTTCTCTGAATTTCACATTACGTCGTAGCGCACTCGCTGCTTGCTTGGAAGTTTAGGGGTTTTTTTCGCTGTAAAAAGAAGTTTTCTTCCCACGCACAACGGACACTAATGTTTTTGTCACTTTTTATGGAATCAAACTCAAAATAAGGTCAGTACTTCCACGCTTTGAATGCTGCATGCTATACTCTCTCCCGTACTTGATATATTATGATCTGCACACAGCTGTTGTCACGAACGTCGCACTCGCTTACGTCACTGTCATGAGACATTCTCACAAAAAATCACGGTTTTAGTAACGCAGTAACGCAGCGTTCCTACGTGAAAGTAACGGTAATCTAATTACCGTTTTTGCAATTGTAATCCCTTACATTACTCGTTACTTGAAAAAAGTAATCAGATTACAGTAACGCGTTACAAGTAACGCATTACTGCCCATCTCTGGTCACAACAGTGTTTATTTTCATTCAAAGGCTTTATGATTTTTCCTATAATGGTGGGCCGGTCTCTAGTCAAAATGCCCGGGACGATTGTTTTGTCCCAGTCCAGCTCTGTATGCAGCTCATCTGCAGTCTGGTGTTACCTACATCTTCCTATTCAGAAGGCAGAATTTCCGAGTTCTGAGTACAATCAAAAGCACCACGACTGCAGTTTTTGTGTTGGATGTAAAAAGCAGGCTAGAATCATGCGGCGGTCAACGATGGTCCAGGCGTGGGATTTCTCTCGTGGAAATGTGCACATTATTTTTTCCTTTCTGTTGGTAGGTGGCACAGTGCACTTGTGGCAAGTAAGCAAGCTAGAAGACTGGCACTCTTGCTGGGTATCCAGTTACGGAAGCAACACATCAACAAGAGAATTCTGAGTAAAACCAAAGTTACTTTCCCTAGTAACTAGTTACTCTGAAAGTAACGAGTAACTTGAAGTAACTAAGTTACTTTTGATAGAAGTAACTAGTAATGTAACTAAGTTACTAATTTAAAGTAACTTACCCAACACTGCTGACCGTCAACAGTAGTATAACGGTCAGTATCGATTCAGATTGAGCCATTAAACACTGGTATTAATCAAGGAGATTACAAATGCTGTAGATCACAAACAGCTTGTGGCTGGATTATTCCTAAATCTTCAAAAAGCATTTAAGAAAAAATCAACCATGAAATCGTAATTAATAACCGGTATTAAACGATATGGGATCGGGGGGCTTACTACATCTGATTGTAAAATTATTTACGGGACAGGAAACAATTTGAAAGTTGGGAGAATGTTCCTCACCATGCTTGGACATTGCTTGTGGTGTTTCTGGAGGTTCTGTACTTGGTCCATAAGGATTTAGTATTTATTTAGTTATTTGTAAGGTATCTGATTCATTGAAACCAGTTTTATGACAAATATTTGTTTTAAATTTGATGGCTTTCTGACATCAAATTTAACTGCCCTGGGGCGCCTCTGTCAGTGCGCCACAGGGCAGCTGTGGCTACAATGTAGCTTACCATCACCAGTGTGTAAATTTGTGTGTGAATGACTGAATGTAGTGTAAAGCGCTTTGGGGTCCTTAGGCACTAAGTAAAGCGCTATACAAATACAGGCCATTTACCATTTTACCATTACCATGGACTTGTTTCTTCAGCATTGTCCACATGTTTTCAATGGGGTTTAAGTCAGGACTTTGGGAAGGCCATTCTAAAACCCTTATTCTAGCCTGATTTGGCCATTCCTTTACCACTTTTGATGTGTGTTTGGGATCATTGTCCTGTTGGAACACCCAACTGTGCCCAAGACCCAACCTTCGGGCTGATGATTTTAGGTTATGTTGAAGAATTTGAAGGTAATCCTCCTTCTTCATTATCCCATTTACTCTCTGTAAAGCACAAATTCCATTGGCAGCAAAACAGCCCCACAGCATAATACTCCCACCACCTTGCTTGATGGTAGGCATGGTGTTCTTGGGGGGGGGGGTTTCTCCTCCAAACATACCGCTGGGCATTGTGGCCAAAAAGCTCGATTTTTGTTTCGTCTGACCACAGAACTTTCCTCCAGAAGGTCTTATCTTTGTCCATGTGATCAGCAGCAAACTTCAGTCGAGCCTTAAGGTGCCGCTTGTGGATCACGGGCTTCCTTCTTGCACGACAGCCTCTCAGTCCATGGAGATGCAACACATGTTTGACTGTGGACAATGACACCCGTGTTCCAGCAGCTTCTAATTCATGGCAGATCTGCTTTTTGGTGATTCTCGGTTGACTCTTCACCCTCCTGACCAATTTTCTCTCAGCAGCAGGTGATAGCTTGCGTTTTCTTCCTGATCGTGGCAGTGACAAAACAGCGCCATGCACTTTAAACTTACAAACAATTGTTTGCACTGTTGCTCTTGGGATATGCAGCTGCTTTGAAATAGCCCCAAGTGACTTTCCTGACTTGTTCAAATCAATAATTCGCTTTTTCAGATCTATGCTGAGCTTCTTTGACTTTCCCATTGTAGCGTTTGTGTCTAATGAGCCCTATTTAACTGGCCTCAGAGAAGTCAGCAGCTGGGGTTTCTCATAATCACTCATAAGAAGTTAAGAGACCATGCTATGAAGCTCAGTTCACTGACAGCTTTCTAAGTTGTCAGTGAACAAATTTGCTAATTCATGTTGCTGTATGTATATTATCCTGACTTTGACCCTGTTAAAATATAATTTTAGAGTAAAAGAAAAAAAAAAAAACTCAACCAAAAATGCCACCAAAACAAGCATGTCCACTGAAGGGGAACAGAAATCCAGAGCTTAATAATGCAGAACCTGAAAAAAGGATGGTTTTACACGATTAAAAGGAAAACGGGAGAAACGAGAAGAGAGGAGACTGTCATATGATGACACACTGGTTTTAAAAAAACACAGTTCAGAACAGAGATGTTAAAAATGAGATTATCGTTGCGCGAATGAAACTAATTGAAAACCTCCCAGAGGTCAAAGAAGGATCACAGTTCAGTTTCTCCACACCAGCAGGTGGCGGTAAAGCACCTATTACTGTTTGACACCCGCGAGAAAACCGGAAGAGGAGGGGAAAGGAGACGTCCAGCTGCATCGGGTAGGAGTTTCTCTCGGTTTCATCTAAAGGTAAGCACCGAGCTAACTTTCATCTGAGCTCAGTTCATCTTGGGTTTAGCTCCTGAGAAGGTCTTCTGCTGCTCTCCGCGGTGCTTCCGCTGTTGACTGCTGATGATGTCAAACTGATGTGTCGGAGGTCCCGACAAACCGGAAAATAAGGAAACAAGAAAACAAAACTCGGGGAACTTTCCATCTTTAAATGCAGGATTCTTTATTTCTTTATTTCACCCGACAGCCTGCAGGAGTGTCGTTCATGAGAAGGAAAAAGGAGAGTTTTGAGTTTAACTGGTGACATTAAAGAAGCTGCCACTGCAGCGCTAAAGGGCAGTATGGGTGTCCGCGCAGATGCCTGTTCAGAATCTGATTTGAGGCCCATCAGCGTGAATATGAGGGCTAAACAATTGAAATTCCTGACAAAAACAAAGCCCCAGCTGTCCAGCTAGACTGATAACTGCTCCGGACATACCTGAGTTGTTTATAGGGGGACAGCAAAGCCCCTCGTCGGTCAAATGGTTTTAGTAGGACCCTAAAGAGGATAAAGTGGACAACGGTCGGATGAAAGGATGGAGAAAAAAATCCTCCTGGTTAAAAAATAATTATTTAACCGCTGAAAATAAACATCAGCGATGCATTCAGTGCTGTCTTTATTCCTCAGAATTTCAGCACTAGGTAATAACACAGCACAGCTGCTTCTGCTATCTGGTGGTAAAAGCTGGCATCGTTGCACTGCTTTTACCGATAATAACAACTCCACAACAAATAGATTTATTTAAGACGAACTAAGCGCATCAATCTGAATGTAAGGTGTTTTTTTTAAAGCTGTTTATTGATGGCTAATAACAATTTTCTTTAGTCTGAATGTATTGAACAGTGAGATTTCATGGAACGGCACAGGAACGTCGTGAATGACCACAAATGTAAATGTAAACTTACTCTGAACACATTCTTAAAAACTCTGAAAAGCTGTGACACGTTTTTAATGTTAACGAGGACAAGCCTGCTGCCATATACATTTAGTATTACGTGTTATTCTGTGAGTATTTTTTTGGATATATTACACGTATATGCAGCATGCCTGCAGTTCTCCAAATGTGTTGATCATGAAAACAAATGTAATGATGTATCAGATTAACTGCAGTCGAGTGAGCCGTAATCTGTGATTAATCCTGTGGTTACCGTCTCACCTCACTGTGTGCCTTCCCGACCTCACACAGAGGGAGCGACAACACTAAAAGAATAAAAGACAAGTGTGGAAGCATTTTTCACTCAGGACTGATGTAAATGACGCAGAGATGAAACAGGCAAACATTTATTTATTTTTCTGTTTAGATGTGGAAAGTCACCCATCTCCAATGTAGGCGAACTTAAACAGAGCTGTTTCTGATCTTTGTTTTCTCTGCTTGTGTTTCACATAATGGATGTTACAAAAAAATGAAGTATAATTAAGTTAATCTGAGTTATGTTTGCACAGAAACAGCTTCAAAGAGCTGCTTTTTTACTTTTAGGCATTTCAGAGACTTTTTGACTTGTACTCGAGTACTGCAGTAACATCTGTACTTCTGCTTGAATGAAGAATGTGCGTACCGTTTCCACCTGTGCCGAGAGGAACAGAAATATAAGTGATCATTTCATGCTGTTCTATTATCAGCTCCTGGCACTTCATGCTTTAGCACTTGAATACAATTTTAACTCAAAACTAAAATCATCCTGGACAAAAAAAGAAAAAAACCCTGTAATGACGTTTGATTTATTTCACAGTGTTTTTGTAAGTAAAGCAGACACGGAGGTCATGTCTGATGAGCAGAGTCCATACAGATGATCCAGGTGCAGGTGTGCCACAGGTTCATCTGTATGGACTCTGCTCCATCTGAGTGCAGATGGCAAAAGGTTTTTTTGACATTTTTTACAGGCACCTGCGCAGTCAGCTACACTGTCCTTTAACGTTACAGCAGGAGAAACTCAACAGCAGACCCGTGTATGTTCACTGATTGTAGGCAGATAAATCAGTTAGTGCTGCATAAAATATTAAAAACACGACTCATTGTCAAATCTTCTGCTGAAGAAGGAGAATTTAAGGCTTTAAAGCTCAGTTTTTGGATTATTGTGGCTCTAAAGTCACAGGAAAAACTGAAGAAACGATTTATGTTTATTTGTTGTTCTGTTTTTGTGCCCCAGCTGATCAGCAGGAGGAGAAGAGTCTGACGGAGCAGCGGAGGAACCTTTTGGACTTGGCTCAGCCACTACAGAGGAAACGATGAGCTCGGCACAGACGGTGAGGAAAATGTCACCGTTACAGAGTTTGTGTGCACTTCATCAGCTGCTGCTGGTCTTATTATGGTCACAGCACAGAAGCTACCTTGTATAGTGTTCCTCTGTTATATGCAGCTGTTTAGCATTACTGTTAGATGTCATGCTCCATCTGTTTATTCTGCTCTGCCAACTTTGCTGCTGATCACAGCATGTGAATTTCCCAGAACTGTCTTATCTCATCTCTGTTACGCTGGATGGACTTGTTTTAGACACAGTGTGAATTTTAACCTTCACATGAAACAAATCTCTGCGAGTGCTTTTTTTTTTTTTTTTCCATCGGTGCCATCTCAGCAAATCTGTCACTGACAGATGAGTCGGTGTGTTGTTGTAATTTCTTATTATCAAGTTGTAAAAATGGTACTTTGAAATGATTTTAAGTTGACCTCATTACATGTTGTCCTATATCTGAACAATGTCAGCACTTGGTAACAAATGGGGAATAAAACATTTGTGTTTCTCAGAGGGAACGTGTGACGTTATCTGCCTCGTTGCCCAGAGACGGGAATATCACCTGACTGATCTGCTGACCGTAACCCTCTGTGACAATACTTGGAATAAAAAAAACCACATTTCTGCCCTTTTCCTGTGTGAGGGCCCTGACTTCAGCTCAGGACATGAGACTTTGGATGAGTGAGGGGAGGTGGGAGGGGAGGAGAAACACATGATCAAAATGTAAATGTATAAATCATAATACAGTTTGAAAGAACTATTTATGACCTTTAAATTGAAACTACAGATGGCACGATACCACTTTTTTTGATGTCCAATACCAACATCATAAATTTGGATATCTGCCGATACCGATATGAATCCGATATAGTGCTGTGGCAGGGCGGGGCCTGCGGTGCCATGCAGGTGTGTCCTGATAAACTTTCATTACCATTCTCAGTGTGTTAGCTTAGTGTTAGGCACTGGGGATGGGCATGATTTGATGTAAATAACATGAAAAATGAGAATCTGTTACAAAGCATACTGTAAAGTGCACTGCAGTGTCAAGACTGAAGAGCCAGTGATCTGTACAGCAGAATGGATGATGCGATATAGATTTCTTGCTGTCGGTTGCTGTGGATTCTGTGTACCCCACAGTCAGGCAGTATGTGAGGTCAAAGGCCGTGACTGTGAGGTATGTATTTTTTTCTGATCTCAAACTGCTCTCCCTGTTGGAGCTCAGTCTGGGGGGAGTTCTTTTTTTCTCCTTCTCTTTCCTCATGTTGTGCATTTTCTATGGTTTGGTCTCGGGTTGCTGCCCGTGTGGTCGACCGGCCAGTGCTACCAGCCTGACCTGTCTCCCCAATGTGATGTTTGTGTATTGTATGTATGGTCGGCAAGATATCATCTATTTTAATTGCCCCGTGAGGATAAATAACATCTTTTTGACTTTGACTAATCAGGAGACGTCCGTCTGGGGTCATCATTCTGCATCCTCCTAAAATCCAGGATGAGTTCTTGGTTCTTGTGATGTTCAGTTGCAGGTCAATATCTGGATGTCTCTTAGCCCTGTGAAGTGAGACCTACAACGTTTGTGTCATCAGCAAATGAATTAAAGTGTTGCTCTGGCAGGCTCTAACACAGTCATGGGTATATAAAGAGTCAAGCAGTGGTCTCAGTAAACAGCTTTGAGGGAAACCGGCTGTATAAAAGGATCGGACATTTCCCGTTCCTGCAATATTGTTTTGAATGAGGTTATGGGAAATGACGTAGGCATGAGTTTGCGCTGCTGCTCCAGAGGGAGAGATAGTACTTCCAGGTCAGCTTGTTATCACCTCATCGTGTAAGGTGCGTTCCTGTTTTGAGTGTTGAGTTAATGACTGAAAGTAAATGACCTTAAATCTGTTTGTTTGCCGCAGCTTGAATTACTTTCTAGTGAGTTGTAGCTGCACATTTTCACATAGTGATTGAAGGCATGTGCTGCTGCTGCCATAGTGTAGTAATTTTATTCAGCCACACGGTGGCGCCAAAGTCCTTTTAATGATGGTTCGAGCCGGGGAATGTCTCTGCTTGTAGTACTACACTACCACTGTGTTTAATATGAGTTCTCTGTGTATTTGAGCCAAGGTGATACTTACATAACTTAAATTATTATGTATTATGCCATGGACATGGACATGCACAGATGGATGTGTAGGTCTATCTTAGATATTTTTGAGTTTACATAAGTTGAACCACTGCTGCTGTAATATGTTTGGTCTAATGGCAACTTATTTGTTACTACAGACTACTGGCAACACTGAGCATTAAGGTGACAATAAACCAGCTCAGGGCTCGCAAAATTCTAAAGTGGAAGCCTCTTGGCCTCAATCATGCCGATACACCATGTTGTTGGCTGCTAACCCTAAAAGAACTAGTCTTAACCTCAACACCGGTGCTGAGTCGAACAGTTTTTAAGAAAGTCTTTTATCCAGATGCAGATGGGGTGGAGAAGCCCTGGTGGTGCTGCTTGTTGTAAGGATGTCTGGAGGGTGGTGTTGAAGATGAAGAAGACCAGCTTGCAGTTCTCGCTTTGCACCAGATGACTCAGTGTAGTGTGTGCTGTAGCAACAGCATCCTCAGTGGGTCTCTTACCCCAGGATGCATGTTGATGTGGATCGAAGGAGGCCACTTCAATGTGCTGAAGAACCAGTTTGGCCTCAGAGCGACTGGTCAGGGGCTGGCTGCTTTGACACCGGGATGATGATTTAGAACCTTAAACAGACTGCAATGGTCAGTTGTCAGTTGGAAGCTGGTTGGCACAAGATTGCCTGTTCCTGCAGAGTGAGAGTGTGGGCACAGCAGACTGGCCGGCAGGCTTTTGCCTCCTTGAGGCCGTGTTATGGTTTTTGAAAAGCTTTTTAACCAAACTCGTCATTCAAGGTTGTCCAAGCTATGATGTTGTCAATACAGTAGATAGATAAATAAATAGAAACTTTATCCCACTAAGGCAAACTTTTGTGTTATGGCAGCATTATAAAGAGTAAAAGTAGTACCGTCTACAATAAACAACAATCAACAACACAGTCTCTCTATGTTTGTCCTTTCACTGCCTCTGTTTGTATCTCTCTCTCTGCAGGACCAACAGGCACTGAGAAGTCCGCGCCCTCAGGAGGGTGATGAAGCTCACAGAAAAGAGGACGACAACATATACAGATGCGATGAGTGTGGGAAGCCTTTTACTGCGAAGATTTTCCTAAAAAGACATCAAATCATCCACACCGGGGAGAGTCCGTTCAGGTGTGAGTTTTGTGGGAAGTATTTTTCCAAGGCTGGAAATTTGACAAGACACCGACTCATCCACAGCGGAGTGAAAGCGTTCAGATGCAACTTGTGTGGAAAGTCTTTTACTCAGAAGAGTGACCTAAAAAACCATCAACTCATCCACAGCGGACTTAAAGCATACAGCTGTGATCGGTGCGGGAAGTGTTTTACAAAGAAACAGAGCTTGGAAAATCATAAGCTCCTCCACAGCGGAGTGAAACCGTACAGCTGCGATCAGTGTGGAAGAACCTTTGCTCGCAGGTATACGTTAAAGAGTCATCAACTTACCCACTCTGCGGTTAAGGCATACAGCTGTGATATGTGCGGAAAAACCTTCAGGCAGATGGGGACCCTAAGTAAACACCAACGCATTCACACCGGACATAATGTGTACTGCTGTGACCAGTGTGGGAAACGCTTTGTCACATACTACAACTTACACATTCACAAATTTACCCACACTGAGGAGAGACCTTATAAATGTGACCTGTGTGATAAGGCTTATAAAGATCCAGATTACCTGAAAGTGCACCAACAGATACACACCAGAAAGTGCACTTTCTGTGAGGTATGTATTTATATTTTCACATTTCTATGCTCGTTAAATTTTGTTAGCATGTTTGGTGGCCGTGGTCGGTGACATAATAGCTGTGTCCCAAAACGTCGGCTGCATCCTTCGGAGGACCCGGCCTTCGCGGTCTACGTGGGCCGGGTCCTTCAAAGACCGAGAAGGCCGGAAGTGCGAGGCTGTGAAATGGGACGATCTAGCCTTCAGATTTGCGTCACCGCTGTGTCTGTGGAGTTTAATAAACTCGGCCGTCTGCTCCTTGCTATCTAAAATATAACAGGACACTGGCGTAAATTCTCGACCGTCTCACACTTCTGTTTAATCAGTTTTCTGTTTGACGTTTATTCAGCTGTGTGAAAATCCCGGAGGAACCCACCCGATGGATTAATAAAGTTTTATTTAATCTAATAATCTAATAACTTTGATCTCAGCCAAACAGATTTACTCAGGAACAAATAAAACACCGAAAATAGGCAAACAATTACATATTTAAGTTATCCGAGTGACTTATATATCATGTTTAACCTGAGTAGCGAAAGAGCGGGGGTCTGAAAACGATGAAGCCGGGAGTCCGCTGCTCTCGCCGGCTGGAGTGACCATTGAACCCCGGCTTGCTATCGAGCAGGTGGGTAACAGGCGTCTCCAGCGTCGCCGGCACACTTTTGCAAATATAGGATGTCTTGATAAACCAAGCAGATATTTGAAGTTTACACAGCTACTTTCTCGCCTGAAAATATGTTAAAAGTTTATTTTGTGACCCAGAAAGATTAATAACACCCAACCCATCCTTCAAATTCAGGGAAATGAAGGACGCATTTGAAGGAGTCGACGAATTGGGACAGCCTTCGTCGCCTGGCTGTGACGTAATCGGCCTTCAAATGCGGCCTCCGGAGGATGCAGCCGACGTTTTGGGACACAGCTAATGTCATGTGGTTGGAATTGGGCCTCGACTGCTGGGTGTATTTGATTGTCCGTCTCTCCCAGCATGCAGCTGAAACCATTAATGATCCTTCCACAGGTTCTTGAAACATTTCACAACCTTGAATTAAGTTAGGTCTTAAATATTTTTTGCCCTAGTTCACACGCTACATCTTTAACCAAAAAAAAGTGTTCAAGTTGAATTTTAGTAAAATAAAGCATTTCTGTTTGTTTGGGATGAGGAGGCGACCGTATGGCTGAGAGCAGCCGGCCTGGGTTCAACTCTTCACTCTACCCTATAGAATAAAGCCAGAAAAAGGCCAGAAAAATCCCATTCATTTAAACTGGTCTTACCTCTGATTTTGCCTGTGCGCTCCCCATCTGAAGTTGCTCCAGTGTCCTACATTATGAAACACTGCGCTGTTTTTAGATCTTGTCGTGAGCTGAACTATACGAATTTTTAGATATAGCAGGAAAGGACATGGGTTGATTTTATTTATAGCTGAAAAACATCAAATCGCTTTAGCAAAAATAAATGTTTAAAAAGTAATTTTGTGCTCTCAATTTGATTTTACAATAGCTGTAAACTGAACTGAGATCTGCTGAAAATCTGTTCAACAGTTTAATATTGCACTGACCAACAGTATAGTGATGTGACCAATAATCAGTCATTGCCTCTTACCTGACCCCCTCAGCGTGAGCTGATTTGTTTTTGTTCTTTTCGAACACTGACTTTAGAATGCTTCAAATTTTCCTTCATAGTATGGAAATTGTCAGAGTTACAGGTCTCTGAATTGCATACAATCCATGAGCACAAACTTTTGTTCCAAAGTTTTCCCTGATGAAACAGATCAATCATCCAATGCTGGTTTCTGTTCTTTTACGTCACAGAAATTGGTGCAATTTCGCTGTAACTGTACAGGGAGTGCAGAATTATTAGGCAAATGAGTATTTTGTCCACATCATCCTCTTCATGCATGTTGTCTTACTCCAAGCTGTACAGGCTCGAAAGCCTACTACCAATTAAGCATATTAGGTGATGTGCATCTCTGTAATGAGAAGGGGTGTGGTCTAATGACATCAACACCCTATATCAGGTGTGCATAATTATTAGGCAACTTCCTTTCCTTTGGCAAAATGGGTCAAAAGAAGGACTTGACAGGCTCAGAAAAGTCAAAAATAGTGAGATATCTTGCAGAGGGATGCAGCAGTCTTAAAATTGCAAAGCTTCTGAAGCGTGATCATCGAACAATCAAGCGTTTCATTCAAAATAGTCAACAGGGTCGCAAGAAGCGTGTGGAAAAACCAAGGCGCAAAATAACTGCCCATGAACTGAGAAAAGTCAAGCGTGCAGCTGCCAAGATGCCACTTGCCACCAGTTTGGCCATATTTCAGAGCTGCAACATCACTGGAGTGCCCAAAAGCACAAGGTGTGCAATACTCAGAGACATGGCCAAGGTAAGAAAGGCTGAAAGACGACCACCACTGAACAAGACACACAAGCTGAAACGTCAAGACTGGGCCAAGAAATATCTCAAGACTGATTTTTCTAAGGTTTTATGGACTGATGAAATGAGAGTGAGTCTTGATGGGCCGGATGGATGGGCCCGTGGCTGGATTGGTAAAGGGCAGAGAGCTCCAGTCCCACTCAGACGCCAGCAAGGTGGAGGTGGAGTACTGGTTTGGGCTGGTATCATCAAAGATGAGCTCGTGGGGCCTTTTCGGGTTGAGGATGGAGTCAAGCTCAACTCCCAGTCCTACTGCCAGTTTCTGGAAGACACCTTCTTCAAGCAGTGGTACAGGAAGAAGTCTGCATCCTTCAAGAAAAACATGATTTTCATGCAGGACAATGCTCCATCACACGCGCGTCCAAGTACTCCACAGCGTGGCTGGCAAGAAAGGGTATAAAAGAAGAAAAACTAATGACATGGCCTCCTTGTTCACCTGATCTGAACCCCATTGAGAACCTGTGGTCCATCATCAAATGTGAGATTTACAAGGAGGAAAACAGTACACCTCTCTGAACAGTGTCTGGGAGGCTGTGGTTGCTGCTGCACGCAATGTTGATGGTGAACAGATCAAAACACTGACAGAATCCATGGATGGCAGGCTTTTGAGTGTCCTTGCAAAGAAAGGTGGCTATATTGGTCGCTGATTTGTTTTTGTTTTGTTTTTGAATGTCAGAAATGTATATTTGTGAATGTGGAGATGTTATATTGGTTTCACTGGTAAAAATAAATCATTGAAATGGGTATATATTTGTTTTTTGTTAAGTTGCCTAATAATTATGCACAGTAATAGTCACCTGCACACACAGATATCCCCCTAAAATAGCTCAAACTAAAAACAAACTAAAACTACTTCCAAAACATTCAGCTTTGATATTAATGAGTTTTTTGGGTTCATTGAGAACATGGTTGTTGTTCAATAATAAAATTATTCCTCAAAAATACAACTTTCCTAATAATTCTGCACTCCCTGTATGTTGTATCCCTTCATACTGATGCACACATTTGGCTATAGAAAAAAATCATGCTGAAGAAGAACTGATTTTAGTCAATCTTTTTTTTCAGACCTGAAAATGTCACTTGGATATGTCCGAATTTATCTGCAGGGTTTTCACACCTTCACTGACACTGCTGCTCTCAAAGTCATTCGCTGTAAAGCCAGTTTGCCATTTTGTAATGTTGACTGAATGTATGCTCCATTACATTTAAGAAAAAAAATGAACGTATAACATGAATGAGCTTATTTAAACTATGTATTTATAGAGAAATGCATATTGCCATTTAACCAACACTGATCTGTCAGGTTCGATAGACTGAGAGAACGGTTCGAGTATTGTTGTATTGTTCTGTACCTCAGATGTCATATACAGAGAGTAGGGAGCAGTGAAGGATTTTTCCTGTACTCAAACACAGATGCATTTTAAACTTTGCTTTCTCTGAATGAGTAGTACAGTGGTTTATATTCTTTATTTCCAGAGATGTTCAGGATAAATGTTTTGAAGGAATTCTATGACGTACACTGTCATTGTGTCTTTTGCAGAGTGAACCCAATGGATCTGGTCCTGAACCCTGTCATCACTGCGGAGCTGGGAAAGCGTTTCGATGTGACGTTTGTGGAAATACTTTCAAGAAGAAATCGGGCCTGAAACTGCATCAGCGCAGACACACTGGACTCAAATTGAGCTACTGCAGAGAGTGTGGGAAAAGCTTCCCCATGCCAAGTGCATTAAAGCGCCATGAACTGATCCACAGTGGGGTTAGGAAGCACCTCTGTGACCAGTGCGGGTCATCCTTCATCACTGCAAGTGACCTGAAGAAGCATGAACGAATCCACACAGGAGAGAAACCATACAAGTGCAGACACTGTGACAAAAGCTTCACGCACTCAATTAATCGTTACCGTCACGAATGTAAACACGTTGAAGTGAACGACAGCAGCAGTCACAGGTCATCATAAAGTGTGGACATGTTGTTGGTCATTGGAGGAGTTTAAGTATCTCGGGGTCTTGTTCACGAGTGATGGGAGAAGAGAGCGGGAGATCGACAGACGGATTGGTGCTGCGGCTGCAGTGATGCGGACGCTGTACTGGTCTGTTGTGGTGAAGAGGGAGCTGAGTGTAAAAGCGAAGCTCTCAATTTACCGGTCGATCTACGTCCCTACCCTCACCTATGGCCACGAGCTGTGGGTAGTGACCGAAAGAACGAGATCACGAATACAAGCGGCGGAAATGGGCTTCCTCCGAAGGGTGGTTGGCCTCTCCCTTAGAGATAGGGTGAGAAGTTCGGCCATTCGGGAGGGGCTCAGAGTAGAGCCGCTGCTCCTGCACATCGAAAGGAGACAGTTGAAGTGGTTCGGGCATCTGATAAGGATGCCTCCTGGGCGAGGTTTTCCCAGGCATGTCCCACCAGGAGGGGGACCCGAGGCAGACCCAGGACACGCTGGAGAAATTATATCTCTCAGCTGGCCTGGGAACGCCTTGGTGTTCCCCCGGATAAGCTGGAGGAGGTGGCCGAGGAGAGGGAGGTCTGGGCTTCTCTGCTTAGGCTGCTGCCCCCGCGACCTGGCCCCGGATAAGCGGAAGAAAATGGATGGATGGATGTTGTTAGTCAGCCATGGCGCAGTACTTGGTGACTTTGTTAAATTATAATGAATCTTTTCTGCAGTTAAACCAGTGCTATAAAAGTCATTTTAGTTGGTGGGACACAAGCAGCCCAGAAAGAAGCACTGAATCGTTTGTGTAAAAACTTGTAAATTGTTCCCTCAAACTTTTCCCTCTTTTTTTAGTGTATAAAGATTTGTGTGCATTTCTTAAACTATCCATATCAGCATCTGACAACACGGCTTCACAGTTCAAAAAACACTGTAAAAGACGCTGCTTGGAATATTGTTTGTGTCTGCAAATGAGATTGGAAGGAGCTTTGTGGAGGTGCCGGCCTGTTACTCATCAGCGACTGCATTCTGCAGAGATGCCAAAAATGCTCTCTTTTATCAACTGGTGGGGTCGGTGCTCTGTACACGCCGCTCTTTTTAAAAACTGGATTCTCCAGCTGACGACAAAATCTGAAAGGTTAACCTGTGCTCTTCTTCTTAAAACTGATGGTGATGAAGATGTAGTTGTTGTAACTGTTTGATTTTCAAGACCATGAAAAAAGATTTTTAGATCTTCAGCTGTGTCGTGTCGATTTTTCCTTTCCTGTTTTTATTCTGTTTCTGTTTACTGAGTCTATTTGGCACTAGTTACTTTTTATTTCTGTACAGCACTTTGGTCAACGTTGCTGTTATGATTAAATGTGCTATATAAATAAAAACGCTCAACAATAATTTTGTGAAAATCCTGCAAATGTTAAACTGTGTATGAAGTTTATCTTATGAAAACAGTTTGGTGTGAAAATAAAAGGTTTGAGCCACGATTTTGCTTCTTGTATTTCAGATTGTTGACCTAAAATTTCAGAATCAGAATACTTTATTCATCCCTTTTGCTGCAAGACAGTAAGAACAATAATTGGCTAAAATGGATTAAATAATACAATGTTGTACAAAGTCGCAAAATATGACAAACAGCTATAATATAACAATTAGCTTAATTATAAATGTCCCTTTTGTGGGGTAAACCATTAGATGAGAGCCGAGGGTGCGAGCGGCCTGAAGCTTTAGTAAGAAAGTAAAGTTTATTTATTAAACACTTTTCATAAACAGGCAGTCACAAAGCACTGTACACAATAGTTAAAATAAACAAAATGTCAGACAAAATACACAATATAGGTAATACAAAAGGTTAAAATAAATAAAAATAAATTCGTATGTTATTTGATTGGCGTTAGTTTTGTAGTCAGATGTATGTGGAGTGTGTTAAAATGAGTGCAGTATTTCACTGTATGTTTATTTGTAGGCGGACTATTTAGGGGGGATCTCTTAAATTGAATTGGTAGTATGGTCTGTGTCTATTTAAGGAGGATTTAGGTCTGACAACGGGGGGTACAAAAATATATCAGGAGGTTCATGTTTAACATCTAGCTTCATACAAGCTTTCATCAGGGTGTCACTCATGGCTGGACCATCATAATAAAGGTTTTTAGTTCATTAAAATGCTTTTAAAGCTCCAGCTTTGCTCTTGTAAACTCAAGTTTGTTTTCTTTAACCTCGTAGTTCATGTTGCTTTTATTGAATGATTGACGCTCTGTTGTCTGTTACTGTCTGTATGTATGTCCTGATCTTTCACTCAGTATTTTCAGTTTTGTTCTGGACTTGTTTGTTATTTCTTTGAAAGTACAAGATATGTATGTCCTGTTATTTTCCCGTGCCACTGCGATTCTTATAATTCTTGTTTTCTGGTTTGTTTGTTTCTTCCCCTTCTCCTCCAATCTGTCTCTGTGTGATGTGATTAGTGTCCTCATGTTTGTGTCCCTGTATCTGTCTTGTGTCCAAATCTTTTTTAAGTGATGTTACATCAGTGTGCTCACAGATATTCACCTTACACCAGTGGTTCCCAAACATTTTTTTGCTAGGCCCCCCTTTGTTTTACAAGAAAAATGTTCTGACTATCTGCAGGTTTTACACGCTTACATATACACACGCAGTTACTGTCCCTGCATTTAGAAAGGCAGAGGCGTCACGGTGTAATTATTTTACGTGTAGTTGTTTTTTCCTGTGTAATAATATTCAACATTGCTGTCAATACATTTTTCAAAAAATGCCTCTCTGTGCAAAATGGGTTCAAAAACATAACTGTGGGATACGTTTGTCCGTGATTTGTAGAGCCCAGCGCTGCTCCCGACGCAGGGAAAACCAATTCTGCAGGGGAGACCTACCTTGGCACTTGTGCAGGTGAAGCCAAAGGGAAGATATGCTTCATCACATTTTCCAGTCTTTGGCTTAGAATGAAGTTGGTTTGGAAACATATTTGGCGATGCTTCATCTCCTGCATTGTGTTTGTGTGGGCGCCCCGTGTTAGCAGTGCCCAAGCATTCTTTCTTTTTTCTTTTCATACCGCGCCCTCCCTGCAATGGCTCTGCGCCCCCCTAGGGGGCAGGCTCCACACTTTGGGAACCTCTGCTGTACACTATGAACATTCTTCTTGTAAAACAAAGGGGGGGCTTTCAAAAAAACATTTGGGAACCACTGGCATAACCTGGAAGTCCCGAGGTCAAAATGGGAGATGCCCTCAAGGGTGATGGAGAATGACCGAGCTAAGATCCTGTGGGACTTCCAGATACAGACGGACAAAATGGTGGTGGCTAACCAACCGGACATAGTGGTGGTAGACAAACAGAAGAAGACGGCAGTAGTGATCGATGTAGCGGTTCCGAATGACAGCAACATCAGGAAGAAGGAACATGAGAAGCCTGAGAAATATGGTGGGCCCAGAGAAGAGCTTGAGAAAATGTAGAGGGTGAAGGTAACAGTGGTCCCAGTGGTAATCGGAGCACTAGGTGCGGTGACTCCCAAACTAGGTGAGTAGCTCCAGCAGATCCCAGGAACAACATCGGAGATCTCTGTCCAGAAGAGCGCAGTCCTAGGAACAGCTAAGATACTGCGCAAGACCCTCAAGCTCCCAGGCCTCTGGTAGAGGACCCGAGCTTGAAGGATTGATCGCCCGCAGGGGCGAGCGGGAGATTTTTTTTAATATATGATCTTGATCTTTTAACCCTTACCTAACTTGACATTTGTGTATGGACAGCAAATAACGCCATGAAATGGGGTTTTATTAACATGAGACGATCTGTAAGAAGTTTGACGTAAGGTGCTGCTAAGAGTTATAAAACACTAACAAAAGCCATCCCAGTCCCTTTGAAATCAATGATTAAAGAAGACATTGTACACTCTAAAATTTCTCCTGGACTGAGACAGCTTGGCATAGCTGGTGTTGACTTTGGTGACAGCAGGTTTAGAGAGATCAGTTTTTGATAACATTTCCGTAACCTGGTTAAAGGAAATTTTATTCTAAAAGAATTTGAGGCTATGGAAGTTAAACTGATATGAAGAAAGTGTATTTTACTTCCCCTTCCCAGTAAAGCAAAACAGGTTAATTTTAAAGTCATAAATGAGATTAACCCAACAAATTAATTCCTAAGACTGAAATTTAACCCACATGCGCACACCTGTGGATTCTCTGAAAATGACATTGAAAGTTTGGTTCACTTGTTTTTCTATTGTGAATCAGCGCACTCCTTTTGGATTGACATGTGGAGCTGGCTACAGTCCAGGGGAATTCAGTTACCATATTTGATGGTGATTGTAGTTAAATTTGGGATGCTTGCTGAGAACCCAAATTTAGACTTGGTGATTGGGACTGTCTTGTTGCTGGGAAATGTTTTATTCACAAATGCAGACATTTCAAGCTAAACCATGTATAAACAGATGGCTGAATGATTTTAAACTCTCACAGTAAGTCGCTGAAACATGTAAATGACAAGAAAGCCCCTAAACTTATATTTCTATTCAATAAGTTCAATTTATGTTAAAAGGAGGCCTCCTCTCTATCTGAGATGTGGATCATGATTTCCCTTTCTGTTCACACTGTTTGTGTCTATGTTCTCAAATTCTACATTGCCCCTTTTTCTTTCTTTCTTTTGTTATTTCTCCTACTTTTCTTTTTATGTCTCTTTTTCTCTTGTTGTAATGCTCAACCGTATATATTTAGATGTGTGAATAAATAATGGTGCCTTATATGGTAAATGGTCTGTATTTAGCACTTTATGCTAAATGTATTTTGCTTTATGTATTTAGCGCTTTTACAAAGCGCTTTACATATCGAGTCATTCACCCATTCACACACACAGTCACACACTGGTGATGGCAAGCTACATTGTAGCCACAGCCACCCTGGGGCGCACTGACAGAGTTTATATTGTTGTTGATAAATAAAGTTCATTAAAAAAAATATAGGCTCGGCCTCTTTTTCTAGTCACGTGTCCAAACAGCATCGAATCAAAGCAGATCAGGAAGAAGGGGGCGGAGCAAAGTGTGTGTGCAGGAGAGGAGTCGAGCAGAGAGAGCTGTTTTTTCATAAAACGGGAGTAAAGTAGTGAACTTAGAGGAGAGAAACAAACTGAAGTATCGATCATATACCACTACCAACGTTTGGATCGATATCTGCATCGATCTGCCCACCCTTGTCTCCTGGATCGTAGCTGAGATCAGCGTGAACCACGTGGGTCTCTTCTCCCTGATCTGCTTCCGGGGTTTGGAAAGAGTTCCAGCTTCATCACGGAGTTTCTCTCGGTTTGTGGCCTCATCTAAAGGTAAGCACCGAGCTAACTTTACTGTGAGTTCAGTTCATGTTGAGTTTAGCTCCTGAATGAGGTCTTCTGCTGCTCTCCTCGGGTCTGTTCACAGTTTGTTGTGAACACGTTGAGAGAAGAGTGAGAGAGTGTTTGGAGAAAAACACCAACTAATCATTAGCTCAGCATGCTGGGAGAAGTTGGAGCAGAAAAGTCTTTTCGTTGTCCCTGCAGCTGTTTTTCTGCCTGCACCAAACCTCTACAGAAGGGGCATTCAGCTAAATTTTGAAGATGTCCTGTTAGAGAAAATCTTCCCAAGCAGAGGTCCGGGACATCATGATGTCTAACTTGCGTTATGATTGTGATACAGAAGCAGCCTATTTTTTTTTTTTTTTTTTATCAATATCTGAACGTATGAACAATAGACTGTCAAATGAATGAAAATACAAGTTAAAAACATTTTTTTAAAAAGTGATTGTGAACACTGAAACACACAGTAGACCTACATTACATATAGGGTTTCAGTTAAAAATGAATTAGAGAAAATAAAAAATATTAAAACAAAATGCTTAATTTCAGAAAAAATGGCAGCAGTTTGAGTTTCCCTTTTTCTTTACCTTTCACATCTTGACTTAACAGTCTCAACAAATTTTTCACCAAATGACATCAAAAATTCTTAACAATTGTACAGTTTCTCTTTCTTTCCCGTTTGTATTTCACTTCCCCAATTTCTGTTGTTCAGTGAGAGAATTGAGCTTTAGTTTGTCCTACCAGGATTTTAAATGTGGGCTGGAATGGTGTCAGGGCCATACACATGTGTAGCTGCTCGTTGGTGAGCCGTGAACAATATTTAGTGTTTATTATGTTCATTGTGGAGAAAGCTGCATCACAGCTGTATGTGGAGCCAAACATGGTCAACATGTACAGGGCTACTTGCCTCAGATTTGGGAAAGCTGTCTCAGAGACCATTTGGAGCCAGAAAGAGGCAGATTCAGTTGTTCCAAACTGCTCTCTCAGGGCCACATCTTCTTGGAGATCAACCCGTTGCAACTGGAGAGGCCCAGTATTTGCCCACTTGAAGTGCTGTGTGACTTCCTTTGAGATGAGAAATGGGTTCTGTATGAACATGGTGAGCTGCTGTCCAAATCTGACCCTGTTACTATCAGCTCACCTTCAGTTTTTCAGATGTTTTTCCCAGTTTGTGTACAAACTGCCATGAAGTTATAATGAAGCACCAAACTGCAGTTACTCAGTCAGTGGAGGTTCAGTAGTGCAGTTTCTCACCACTGTTGTTAACTGGAGGCTGACACACTGACTGAAGACATTTAGTCTGAGTAGATTTGAACTTTCCTTCTTGATTATTTCCATCTTGCTCTGACTGTAGCTGTAACAACACTGATTCCAGCAGGATTTGTAAAAAGCATTTTGACAGACACACAAAGCTGGACAGCTTTAATTCTGAGTATAAGAAGCTTAGAAAGAAAATGACTGGACTTCTGTAAGCTTTGTAAAAACGTTTCATCTCTCATCCAAAAGTGGCTTTTTCAATTCTAAAATCAAATGGTGGAGAGTCCCAGGCATTTAAACCCTCATGGGGGTTGTCCCCTGAAAGGATCATCGACCCACTGTTGACCATTGATCTTATCACAAGAGACAATGTGTGGAAAAATCTGTGTGTCATTATCAGCAGGTCCTGAGTGAAACCATTGTGAGACCTTGCTTCACCCTATCATTGGCTCGGTGCTGTCCCTGTTAAAGAGGCAAGAGCCTTTCTTTCCACTTCCTCCATGGGTGACACTGGGGAGCTCACAGCACATCCATGTTTGTGTCTGTAGACACAAACATGGATGTCGTTGTATTTAAAATATGTGGTGGTAAGGCAGAGGTCTAACAGTGTGCAGATCTGATCAGGGTGAAGCTGGTTCTGGTTTGTAAGGAGCTGTCTTGATGTAGTTGTTTCCTGACAGTCTCCACTGGCTCGGTGGGGTTCAAAGCAGAGAATGATCCAGCGGCTGCTGGAACAAGAAAAAGCTATAACACAGGTTTAAGCTGGCACGTCATGTTGATTAGGGCTGTGCGATATGACCAAAATCTCATATCCCGATATTAAGACATCTATCGTTCGATAACGATATAAATCACAAAAATGTAACATTTTCTGTAAATTCTGTGAATGTCGGGCAGCTCGACTTGCGTGAAGTGTTTCCAGCTGGGTGTCGTGGACCTGGAGTCGAGTACTTTGACCGATGCATGAAACGATACATTTTTAGACATAAGTTGTAACGGCCGCCGTTTTCTTTGTGAGTATTTATCACACAGCGTGCTGCGGGGCAAAGCCTGTTCTAACGTTTGAGTCTAAGGTTTATTTTTTAGCACCTGACGGCTCTTTTTTGCTTCTCATCCGTTAATACTCTGCATCTTTCACGTGATTCAGTTTATTTTGAAAAGTCTCAACAGGATCTTGAGCTTTATTGTGAAAGGTTTATGTGGAAAATAAACAAGCGGGCACGCGATGGTGTTACCGTCGTTGTTGCTAACGCCAACGCATAAAAACAAGCGCGTGTCCGTCTGTAGTGTGGTTATATTAAATATAAGAGAAAGAGAGAACTTTAAGAAATTAATATAGCCTAGGGATGCAACGATACCAATTTTTTCAAACCGATCCGATACCGATACTTAGATCTGAGTACTTGCCGATACCGAGTACAAAATCCGATACTTCTACCACACACAAGTTAAACTTAACCAGTAGTAAAGAAACGACCCCAGACAACTCTTTAACACAAACGAAACGTTTACTGAACGTAAGGGCAGAGACAAATACTGTACAACACATCCCTTTTTTAAACTCAAATGATATTCCAATTCCTTAACCAAATGAAATACACTGTATAAATGAAATAATTCCCTTTCAAATTATATTAAACAACCCAACTTATGTTATCACCTTTTGGTAAGTGACTCACTAATATACACTCCAAAACACGTTATATAAATCCACTAAACATACAATATTCACACATGGGCCCCACACACACTCACATTCACACTTGTTGCAGGCCTGTTTGCTGCTCACGCCGGACGATGGAGAAAAATCCTCTTCTCCCCAGTAAGAGCACAAAAGTCTGACTTACAGTTCCGTTGCTCGGTAGGTCGCCGTTCACCAGTCCCACACTAAATCCACTCCCTGCGGACCCGATGCTGTCTCTGCTACAGCGCGTTAGCGAGTCACTGTCCAGCTCTCCGACAGTCCATAGCGGCTGCCGCCGTGGCCAAGCAGTCCGGGCTAGCCTTTAGCCTCGACGGTCTTAGCTGGAAACACAGATTTCCACGGTGGTGCTACCGTTGAAACAAAAAGTCACTTCACCCACACTCTGTTGCGAAGCTCCCACACGGTTAGCTTTCTAGTCACACACTCTTTTGTGCTAGTTAACCTCAGTAAAACTAGCCGAGTCTCTCACTTTGGCTCAGCTAACCTCGTGCATCTCTCCATGCCGTTCTCTTCTCCTCCTCCATTGCAACAGATACACAAGTCCCGTTATATGCTACCTTCACGGGCCTCCAGAAAATTAGAACTCTGAACAATATTTTAACTCCCTTCAGAGTTACATACCATAAAATAATACTTTTATGATTAACATAACAGTTTGATTGCTCTAATTACCTGTATTTACCTTGTGACATATTACAGGGCAAATTAAATTCAGGGTACAGTTACATCACATAACTGTGAACACCTTATGTTACCGTGGCGTTCAAGTCCATGGGAATTATGAGTATCTACTCCCAAATTCCCATCCGGGCTACATTAGTATCGGTTCATGGTATCGGTTAACTTTTACGAGTACGAGTACGCGCGCATTTTACAGTATCGGCCCGATACCCGATACCAGTATCGGTATCGGTGCATCCCTAATATAGCCACTACAGTGACCATCAAAATAATGAAAAAATATTGCCGTAAACAGTTTATTTTGCGACACCATGAAACAAACGATAGCGTAAAATGAAACAATAGACGTTTTTATATCGTCATCCGATATATATCGTTATATCGAACAGCCCTAATGTTGACATGGCGAAACATTGAGGTGCTGGACTTGGTCAGCACTGCACTGAGTCCACTTCTAGAGTTTACAGATGCTTTTTCTGCTGAAGATTATTCGACCATTTCATCTGTTAAGCCTGTTCTGCAGATGTGACACTCGGCTGACCAAAGACATCAAAACAGCAATACTTGATTACATGAACAAAAGCCACAAAGACAGTGTCACAGAGAGGCTTGTTAGCGTGGATTCTCTCCTTGATCCATGTTTTCATACAAAATATTTCAGTGTGAGTGAAGACATCAAAGTTCAAGACATGAGTGAACTAGAGCATCTTGTGTGACAGCAGGATAGCACAGCCACAGCTTTTTCAGAAACACCTCCTGCATCTGCTGGAGACCAAACAATTCAGGGAGCTGTTAAAAAGCCAAAGAAGAGTCTCGGGACCAGTTAGAGGTAAAATAGATGTAACTGCAGAAAGGTTATTATCTGAACTGAGCAGTTATCTGAATAGTCCACCAGCACACAGTGAGTCTGATCCTCTTTTGTGGTAGAAAGTTCACACAGTGAACACAGTGAACTTTCCACACATCAACAGATTAGCTAGGAAATACCTCTGCATTCAGGCAACTAGCTCTGCGTCTGAAAGGTTGTTCAACACAGGTGGAAACGTAACTTTTCAAAGGTCCTCCTTTAAGCTCACATCTGTGAACATGTTAGTGTTTCTGACCGAGAGTCTTAAAACTAGAAATGTAGAAAACTTCCATGAGCAGTAGCATAGTTTATCCACGTTTTGTTTATTTTGTTTTGTTTTTACTCAAGAGTTTGTGCATTTTTATTATTTGACTTATTTATTTGGCACCATTCAGTTTTATGTTGCAACTCTTTTGAAGTTTTGTGGATATTATACATGGTTATGCTGAGGATATGTCAGCCCTCTGGAAATGCCCGTTGGTTAAACTGTCAGCAAGGAATTTGCATTTGCACTGTTAATTTTTTATACACCTTTAATGCACATTAAAAACATCTGCCTGTTTAGGTGAAAATAAATTGATGGGATTTTTTGCACTAATAAAGTTGTAGAGTGGTAAAGTATTTTGTCTCGCATCAGTTATATCGTTGCTGCAAATTTTCAAATATATATAGTGCTAAATATTTTTGGCCATGTTGCTTCTGGGGTTTCACCTTGAAGCTTCATACGTATTGTTGTCACTGAGGAGTGTAGTAATGTTTATTTGCTCTGCTTCTATTTTTCAGGGATAAATTACATATCTATACATTTTATGTCCCAGCTAAGTAACAAGTCTGGTGGAGCAGCAGAGGAACAATTTCGGCCATTTGGACTCAGCTCAGCCACTACAGAGGAAACAATGACTTCAACACAAAAGGTGAGAAAAGTATCACAGTTACACTGTTATTGAACCTGTGTGCACAGCTGGTTGTTAACAGCAGCTTTATCTTTTCCATCCTGGGCTCCTCCATACATACAGGAGCTACATTCACAAACAAAAACCACAGAAGTTACAAGAAAATACAAAGATCATTTTTTATCAGCACACATTGAAACAACAATATCATCAGTTGGACTCAGAATTGATCTTATGGTAAACATTTTTTCTCTGTGATCAATATTTCTTCAATAATGTAATTTTGATTACAACTCTTATTCTATAACACAATTTTAATGTGATACTGTCACCAGAAGGTGGTGATAACACACCTACAATGTGTTTGGTGACATCTATGGTAATATGTCCTTAAATAATAAGACCAGACTAAGCAACCTGGTTAAAGTGGCTGGTCGGATTTCAGGGAGGTCTCAGGTCCAGCTTGTGGACTTCTATAACAGGCAGGTGCTGAGGAAGGCAGCCTCTGTCATGTTGTGTTCAGATCAGCCTCTCTTTAATGATTTTCAACTGCTCCCATCAGGTCGTTGTTATAAAGAGACATAGATTGTCTTTTGTACCAAGTGCTATTATCATGGTTAATAACACTAAACCATAAGTGTTGTTGCCATTGCACACTGTACTTTTTTTGGTGATAAAATTTAGGTTGTTTTCTTGGGGCTTATTTTTGTGTTTGTTGTGTTGTTGTGTTTGTTTGTTTTTATATCTCTGCATGGACAAATCAATTTCCCATTGGGGACAATAAAGTTACCATTGACCATCGTCTGTGATTCCACGAATGGAGGAAGTTTCAGTTTGTTCCACGACTGCATTTCACTCACCAGCGCTCTAGACTAACTGCACTGGTGCACCTAACTTTTTTTCCTAGGTGCACCCAAGTTACTTGTTCATTTTCAAAAAAAACCCCAAAAATTGCTGTCCATACAGACAATATTGATTTGTAAATGATTAACTAACAATCTTTTCAACACAAAGTTCTTTATTTGGAGCACATTTCTACAACAAAGAGAAGTTACTGAAAAAGTAACTTAAAGTGCTTTGGCACTCTTTGGTTACAATGTAGACAGTGTTAAACTTAATCATCACATCGGCTCCTCTGACGACCTGTTTGCTGCTGCCTGCTGCTGAAAGGCAGTGGGGACACTTGGGCAGTGCATTTATCACAGCATATAATGTGTTTCCTGGATACACTGTGGGCAGCACGGTGGTTAGCACTGTTGCAGCACAGCAAGAAGGTCCTGAGTTCGATTCCACCATCAGGCCGGGGTCTTTCTGTGTGGAGTTTGCATGTTCTCCCCATGTTTGCGTGGGTTCCCTCCGGCCTCCTCCTCCAGATACTCCGGCTCCCTCCCCACCGTCCAAAGACATGCAGTTTGTGGGGAAAGGTTAATTGATTAATCCAAATTGCCCATAGGTGTGAATGTGAGTGCAAATGGTTGTCTGTCTCTGTGTTAGCCCTGCGACAGACTGGCGACCTGTCCAGGGTGTACCCCGCCTCTCGCCCTATGACAGCTGGGATAGGCTCCAGCGCCCTGAAAAAGGATAAGCAGAAGCGGATGCTTTTTCAGCGTTCAGAGATTGATGGTTCCGTGTCAGAGCTGGCTATGAATTTCAGATAGATCAGGCCTTAACTTAACAAAAAAGTTATCAATCGTTCTTCATCTTCATCTTTTCTTATTACCCACAGCTACATCCACTTCTGTCGGGCCTAGGCTGCTCACTAGGGCTGGGTATCATCACTGATTTCTATAATCCATTCGATTCCGATTCAAAAGGTCCCGATTCGATACAATTTTGCCTCAGACAGTCAGAAATATTATAATTCTGATCAGTTATCAGTGCTGATACATGTGAGACTTCATCAGAGGTGTGAGCATTACAGCAGATGCCTTTGTGTCAAAGTAACTGAGGATAAAATAAGGTTATCAGCTTTTTATAGCAGATAACCTTAAAAATATTCTGCAGTCGACCAAAAACTGAAGAAAACCATGAATCAACACATGAACATTACCTGATGCTGCTGAAGTGAAGCAGAGCAAAGTTACAGAGGTTTGATTACAGACACAGCTGAGTGTTTTGCAATTTGGCATCATTTTAAAAAGTTTACATTTCTTTGCTATTAAACAGCAGAAATGAGGCTTTCCTGTCAGAGGTCATTTTTGGAAAACACACACACACACACGAAAAAAACAGCGGCCGACAGCGCTGTACATGCCATGTGCGTAATAAGTGAACGAATAATGCCGAAAACAAAGATTTGAAATGGGAAACTGTTCTTGAAGTACTCGGAGAGAGCTGTGCATGAAGTGTGATTTTTATCGCGTGGTTGAAGCAAAGCAGCAAAAGTAAGAGGGAATTAATGACGATGTTTATCAAATGTGAAGCATAGGTTTGATCTTCTTTTGCTGCTGGTTCAGTCAATATTGGTTGGAGTGATCAAACCTGCAGCTTCAGAATCTAGCGCAAAAAAGACGTAAACACAAAGCGCGGACCCGACGCATCAGAATCAGTGTCGGCTTTCAGCCCTGACAGTGTGTCCGTGTTGTCTGGTGAGGAAGCCGACATCCTCCTGATTCTGATGCGTCTGGTCGGCGCTCTGTGTTTGCGTCTTTGTGAGGAATCCGTGTACCTGCTCTCATTTACTGTTTTAATTGTTTGGTGGATGATGAAATGTTTTGTGAGGTTTAACCTGAGATTCTGGCGTTTCTGGCAAAATACATCTATATTTAAAAATCAATTCAGGATTTAATGAATCTATCACTTTATTCAAGCTGCTAACCGACAATTTCAAATTTACACACGTAGGATTACAGGAATTGAACGCCTGGTGGCACCGGTGCAGCCTAGGATTTTTATTTTTTTGTTGCACCATTGAGAAATTAAGTCTCATCAGACTCTATGGCCCTGCTCACTGCACCTGTTTGTATTTCTGTCACTGCAGGACCAACATGGAGCGAGAAGTCAGCGCTCTCAGGAGGCCGACAAACCTCACAGAAGAAAGGGAGAGAAAAAATACAGCTGTGATGAGTGTGGGAAGGGTTTTACTCTATCTGGAAACTTAAAAACACACCAACTCATCCACAGTGGCGTTAAAGCGTACAGCTGTGATGAGTGTGGAAAGTCTTTTACCCAGGCTTCAAACTTAAAAAAACACCAACTCATCCACAGTGGCGTTAAAGCGTACAGCTGTGACATTTGTGGAAAAACTTTTACACAGTCTTCAAGCTTAAAAACACACCAACTCCTCCACAGTGGAGTTAAAGCGTACAGCTGTGACATTTGTGGAAAAACTTTCAGCCAGTTAGGGTACCGAAATATTCACCTGCGCATTCACACTGGACATAATGTTTACTGCTGTGATCAGTGTGGCAAACTGTTTACAACAAATGCACAGTTACAAAGCCACATGTTTACCCACACTGAGGAGAGACCTTATAAATGTGACCTGTGTGATAAAGTTTTTAAACATCCAGATTATCTCAAATCACACCAACAGATCCACGCCAGAAAGAGACTCTACAAGTGCAGTTACTGTGAGGTATGTATTTTTCTTTTTACAGTTGCAGTTATTTTGAAGTATTATGTGAATTAGTTTAATTTCAAAGCTTATATGAGACATGAAAACTTCATGTACAGAATATTGAGTCAAATCTGACACAAATCTCCTGAAACTTTCCTGATGTTGGAAAAACGTAAAGTTTTAAAAGCTTCTCCCCTTTCTATGTATCTAACATTCACACTCCAGTGGATGCATCGGAGAGCAGCTTGGGGTTAGTATCTTGTGGGATGCAGAGTAGAGCATCCAGAGGTTTAACCACCAATCTTCCCATTAAGTAGATTACCTACATATGAAGAGTCATTTTTGCCCAGTAAGCTGAGTGTTATAATGTAAAAAGTAAAATGTGGACGTTGGCACAGATGCTCTTTATTTCAGGCGACGTTCAGGATAAAAATGTTGAAGGACTGACTTACACTGTCTTTGTGTCTTTGTTTAGAAGCAGAGCGACACAGATGGATCCAGTTCTCAACCCTGTCGTCACTGTGGTGGTGGGAAAGAGTTTCGCTGTGACCTTTGTGGAAAAACTTTCAGTTACCGAAGGAGCCTAAAAGTACATCAACGTAGACACACTGGAGACAAAATGAACTACTGCAAAGAATGTGGGAGCGGCTTTACAACATCAAGTGCATTCAAAAAACATGAACTCTGTCACAGTGGGGTTAAAGACCACCTCTGTGACCAGTGTGGGTCATCCTTCACCACTGCAGATCATCTTAAAGAGCATAAAAGAGTGCACACAGGAGAGAAACCATACAAGTGCAGACACTGTGACAAAAGTTTCTCACGTTCATCTGGTCGTAACAAACATGAACGTACACACATGGAAGAGAACTTCAGCTGTGACCAGTGTGACAAGAGCTTCAAGAATTTCATTTCATACTCCAGACACAAACGATCCCACGCTGTAAATAAACTGTTTCACTGTTACCAATGTGCAAAAACATTCACTTCATTATCTGCTCTGCGCAAACATCAGCGTGATCATGCAGAACTGAAATCACCAGATCACAATGAATCTGAAGAGACAGAAAGGTCCTCTTCTGTTTTCAGGGTCAGACTTAAAAACCTTGAGATCAGGCTCCACAGAGTTCAGATGGACTCTCCTGTAAAAAGTGTCAGCTGATGTCACACTTGGATCTGATGAGGTAGCTCTGCTTTCTGGAGCTGCAGTGAATAATCCTGGATCTTAAATTTAGAAATCTGCAAAGTATTTTCCCCCTTCCTGATTTTATGTTTGCCACACTTAACTGCTTCAGATCATTAAACAGACTTTTCAAACAGAATGCTTTCACCTATTAAGGGAAAGAAAAAAGCAAGAAATATATGGCCCTTTCTCCATATTTTTCTTCTTTTTTCCCTTCACTGTTTCATTCTGTTTCTGTTGTCTGTGTTGATTTGAAGGGCTTTCATTTTAGGATGGATGAGCTGCTTACGTACCTACAGGTACAAGTAAACTCAACTGAACCTGAACTTGTCTGTTGCTTGCTGATGAATACGACCACACTGACAAGTAGTTCCTACAGTTTGTATTTTTCTGTCATTTCTTAAAGATTGTCTTACCTGAATATAGAATCTCTCTGTCATGGTTTGATCAGTAAACCTCATCCAGCTGGCTGCACTGAGAGGGAACCTGCTATACTGTGCATGTATTCAATTTTCCATTAGATGTTGATGAATTCTTCTTTTTTTTTTGTTTTATCCCTTCATGAATGTGTAAAGGAAATAAAGGTTGAGATAATGCATGGTTTACTTCTCAACTATCTAGGGCTGCCTCGATTAGTAGATTAGTCACGATAATGTCGACACGTCGTTTGAAGCTTTGTAAGATCCTGAAAGACGCACGAATAAGTAGTAGGATTTAAGAGCGTAATAACGGACTCAAACAGTGTGGTACAATGTCTTACTCTTAAAACCCCCAAATTATTGTCTAAAATATACAGAACAGTTTCTAAAATACATCAGTTTTTACTGCCCTATGCATTGCCAAGAAAACAGTCCTCATGAACTGGAAAAATATAAATAATCTTAACTCTAACCAATACAGAGACCATCTAATAGATCACATTAGCCTCTGCCACCACTTTAGATCAATCCCTCTGCGCTACTTTGATCCATCACCTAGTGGGAGTGGGGGGGGGGTCGTCCCGTCCCGAGGTCCCGCCTTCGCTACTGTGGTTGATATGGGGGGTAGGGATGGGCTTAGGGCGTCTGGAGAGTCCCTAGGGACGTTTTCCCTGGAGGGCTTAACCTGGGGGTTGTGGTCATGACCTGGTTAGGGGCTCTGGTGGCTCTTGGATGGTGTTTTCCTCGTGGCTGCATGCAGCAGGGGTGAGGAATGGTCTTGGCGCTATATATTAATAATAATAATAATAGTAACAATGATAATATATTTTATTTATAAAGTGCTTTTCAAGACACCCAATGATACTGCACAATAGGATAAAGATAAGATAAGATAAGATAAGATGGCCTTTATTAGTCCCACAGGTGGGAAATTTGTTGCTCTATTATGTGGGTAAAACACATAATAGAGCAATGACACAGCTAGGGCTGGGCTATATCATACCGTTCATGGTAGTACCGGTGTAATGTTGGGCAACGATAAGAAAATTAAATATCGTGATACAATATGGGTAAAACGCGCATGCGCAGTGCCTTTGTTTACATACTCACATGGCGGCGACGGAGAATGAGAAGGGTGAAAGCGGATCGTTGAGTGAAACGGATGAACCAGAACTGGTTTGTAAAAATGCTGCAACTTCAGTGGTGTGGAACTGGTTTAGCTTTCGTCCGTCAGACACACAACAAAGCACTAGTTTTGGTAGCGCATGCTAGCGGGCCGTCGTTATCACCGTGTTGTTTGGAAAATACGGCACACTTAAAATCAATCCTTTGATTTTTCTGAAAATCGACAGTGTCCCTTATAATCCCATGTGCCTTATGTATGAATTCTGGTTGTGTTTACTGACCTCGAAATGATTTTATGTGGAACACAGCGCTCGAAAATCTGTCAAATGTTTCAGTACGACTTTGCTGAGCTACGAAGCCGCACCGCTTGATGGATTGTCGGAGCATTATGGCTACCGTAGGCAGGAGCCTCGCGGAGTGATACTCACTGTGCTTCAACCTAATATTACGTATTGTGTGTGTATAACCTCTTTTTAAGTTTTGTGGATATTATACATGGTTATGCTGAGGATATGTCGGCCAATTTCCACTGGAAATGCCTTTTGGTGAAACTGTCAGTGAGGAATTTACATTTGCACTGTTAATTTTTTATATAACTTTAATGCACATAAAAAACAGCTGCTTGTTTAAGTGAAAATACATTGATGGGGTTTTTTTTTTTTGCACTAATAAAATTGTGGAGTTGTAAAGTATTTTGTCTAGTGTCAGTTATATCGTCAGTTATATCGTTATCGCAGATTTTCAAAAGTATATCATGATAAATATTTTTGGCCATATCGCCCTGCTCTAGACACAATGAAGAACAATAAAAGAAAAGCACAAATAAAATGAACAAACAGTGGGTTCACAGTGAATATGCAGATTTGAACAGATGGGTTTTGAGTTGAGATTTAAACTGGGGGAGAGAACCAGTGTTTCTTATATCTGGGGGTAGAGAGTTCCACAGCCTGGGGGCAGAGCAGCTAAAAGCTCTGCTCCCCATGGTGGTGAGGCGGACGGAAGGCACACAAAGCTGGATAGCAGAAGAAGATCAAAGTGAGCGGGCAGAAAAGGTAAATGGACTGATTCTTATATAGCGCTTTCCTACTCTCCCGGAGTACTCAGAGCACTGTATACAACATGCCTCATTCACCCATGCACTTCTAAACTCAAGTGCAAACTCATAAACACTCACACTCCGATCAAGTTGGGGTTAGTATCTCGCCCAAGGATATTTGGCATGCAGACTGGGGAAGCCAAGGATCAAACCACCAACCTTCCAATCAGTAGCTGAGCTGCTCTAACATCTGAGCCACAGCCACCCCAAGGTAGTGCTTAACAGGTCAGAAAGGTAGGGAGGTGCGAGGTTATGAATGGCCATGAAGGTGAGCAGAAGAAGTTTGTATATTATCCAGAATTTCACAGGGAGCCAGTGAAGTTCCTGAAGAACAGGGGTGATGTGCTGGTAGGAGGGGTTCTGGTGATCATGCGAGCAGCAGAGTTCTGAACCAGTTGAAGCTTATGGAGGGATTTTTGGAGGAGACCATGCAAGAGAGAATTGCAGTAGTCAATACGGGAGGTAACGAGACTGTGAACAAGACGTAGCCTGGGTGGAAAGAGAAGGATGTGATCTGTTAATGTTGCGTAGATGGAAATAGGCAGAACAGGTAAGATTATTGATGTGACATTTATAGGAAAGTGAACTGTCTAGGATGACACCAAGGCTCTTAACCCGAGGAGAAGGGAAAACTGTGGAGTTATTGATAGTGAGTGAGAAATGGTTTGGATTGGATTTGGTGCCAATAAGGAGGATTTCAGTTTTATCCTCATTAAGCTTTAGAAAATTAGAGCTAAACCAGGATTTTCATTCGGATAGACATTCTGTAAGAGAAGAGGGTAGGAGGAAGGAATCAGGCCTGCAGGAGAGATATAACTGGGTGTCATCAGAAAAACAGTGAAAGTGACATGAAGGAAAACCAGATTGAAATCTCTCGTAGATGTTATTATTAACCAGGTGTGAATGAAGTATTTTAGAGATGAAGGGTGGATTAGAAATCGGACAGAGGTTGTTAAAGTTGTTAGGATCTAAAGAAGGTTTAGTCAGTATAGAAGTGACTGAAGCAATCTTGAGTAAGAAGGGAAAGATACCGGTGGTGAGTGAAAAGTGAATGATAGCAGAGATGAGTGGGAGTAAGGAAGAGAGGCAGGATTTCACAAGCCCTGTAGGCATAGGGTCAAGATGACATGTGGCAGGATTTGATATACATATAAACTCAGAAATATCAGATAAATCAGGAAGATGAAAAGTGGAAAACAGCTCAAAATAGAGAAAAGGTTCTGGAGAGGGAGGAGACACAACATTTGAACTGAGTTGCTGGTGGATGTTATTGATTTTTGTAGTCCAGAACAGCATCAAGGAGTTACAGGTTTCAGAAGTGAAGCACTGGGGGATTGAATTTGTTTGTTGAGAACCAAAAACAAAATCCTTGCATTACCCTCATAAGAACTGATAATACCTGAGTAGAAACTTTGTTTGGCCTTGTTGATGGAGTCTTTATACCAGGGGTAGGCAACCTTTTTGATGGTGAGTGCCATTTAAAATTTCCTCAGAAGTCAGTGTGCCATATGATTGCATTAGCAATAAATTTAATAACGCTCTATATGAACAGTTACACATTATATAGAACCACTTTATAGAATTATATTTGTTTGCAAATGTTGGCAGCTATCAGCGAATAGTTATCAGCTATTTTGAAACAAAAAAAAGACACTTTTTATTCATAACAAGAACTCCATAACAGCAAATGAACTGTACAACAGAAAATACAAATGCTATTTATGGTCTCCTCACAACAATGATAAGAAAAATAAACTGGGCCAATATGGTATGTTTGTTAATACAGAGACACACATGTTAATGTGAACAGAATCAACTTTTCGAGATCTTCATATGATGCTTGTCTTTCTTCTTCTTCTTCTTTCTTAATATTTGTATTGGCGGTTCATGCTTGTCTTTCTCACTGTCTGCAGCCCAAATGTATTTCCTCAGGGCAGCTCAGTCACGTGATCACAGTAACAAATCACAGCAGAGCAGGAAAGAGTGTAGAGAGAAGGAGTGCATGTGTCCAGGAGAGGAGTCGAGAAGAGAGCTGCATTTTCATGAAACGGGAGTAAAGTAGTGAACTTAGAGGAGAGAAACGAACTAAAGTACCGATCATATACCACTACCAACGTTTGGATCGATATCTGCATCGATCTGCCCACCCTTGTCTCCTGGATCGTAGCTGAGATCAGCGTGAACCACGTGGGTCTCTGCTCCTGATCTGTTTCCTGTGTTTGGAAGAGTTCCAGCTTCATCACGGAGTTTCTCTCGGTTTGTGGGCTCATCTAAAGGTAAGCACCGAGCTAACTTTACTGTGAGTTCAGTTCATGTTGAGTTTAGCTCCTGAATGAGGTCTTCTGCTGCTCTCCTCGGGTCTGTTCACAGTTTATTGTCAACACGTTGAGAGAAGAGTGAGAGAGTGTTTGGAGAAAAACACCAACTAATCATTAGCTCAGCATGCTGGGAGAAGTTGGAGCAGAAAAGTCTTTTCATTGTCCCTGCAGCTGTTTTTCTGCCTGCACCAAACCTCTACAGCCTCATTTCTATTTAAGTGATAACAGGAAATCAGAGCGATCTGCTGCAGTATCAGGGTCACAATAAACTTTATTGTCCAGGTGAACATGTGGCCTGGGACCAGGCTATTTACTGATGGTCCTGCCTGGACCCATTTTCTAAAGAGATAAGCAGCAGATCCCTCTGGTGTCTCTGTCGTTCTCTCTCTCTTTCGTTCCTGTGAGATAGTGTCTCTAACCTTGATGCCTGCTCTCTCTCCCTCTCTTATTCTTTGCTGAAGTTTGAGAGTTGAAAGGTTTTTGGCTCATCAGCAGAAGCAGAATATTTAAAAGCATAGAGTATAATAAGACAAATATATTGTGGTGGCTAATGTGCAGCTCTTGATTTGGGGGGAGAAGAAGAATGTTTTTAATCATGTTGTGGATTGAATGTTGGGTTTTATTTCACTTTGTTTACAGAAGATTTTCAGCTGAATGAAGAAGTTTAGTTCAATTTGATTTTATTTATGTAGCATCAAATCACAACAACAGTTGCCTCAAAGTGTTTTATATTATGAGATAAAGACCCTACACCAGAACACAGAAAGTTCCATAATAAGATGACCCCTATGAGCAAGTGCATTGGTGACAGTGGAAAGGAAAAACTCCCTTTTAACAAGAAGAAATCTCCAGCAAACCAAGCTCGGAGAGGGGCAGCCTTCTGCAGAGACCTGTTGGGGTGAGGAACTGAGAAAGACGTGACAAAGACATGCTGTGACAGAGAACCAGAGATTATTAATAACTAGGAGAACGAATAATTTAAAAATGTCTTAAAAATGAAGATACCTTATTCCAGTCTTCAGTGGTCTAATGGCGGTGCTTCATGGCCCAGGCAGTACTTATCTTAGCTCGAGGATTGAAGTCTTCTCTTGGTCTGTCTCTCTTCCATTGTTAAATCCCTTTTCTTGCCATTTTTGTTGCAACACACTACTTTCTGCAGTAAATTACTGTTCAGCTGGTGCTCATGGGGGTATGGTACCACAGTGTGTTCCAACACTGCTTTTATGCAGACACAGGGGGCTGGAAATAATCCAGAAAAGTTGAAACACCTGTAGGAATTACTGACCAGTAGTGTATATTTTTACTTTTTTAAATATGGAAATATTTAATACAATTATACTAACACTACTAAAGTCCTGAAACAAATGTGGTGTAATGCACCCCAAGCCCCCCTTTAGATTCACCCCTGATGTTCAAAGGCATCACTGTCATATAATGTAGGGCTGCTGTTGTCAGCCTTCAGCAAGCCTCCTGATTTAAACACTATCAAACCAAGTTAACAATTCATCTGCAAAGTTTATTTCAATAAGGAGAGATCCCTTTGAAGACTTGAATAGCGTGGGAACGTGGTGGGCATGTAAATAGAAAAGCAGCTGAACACCTAGGTCACCAAACAGATGACTGATTACAGATCTTCCTTATTGAACTTGCGCATAAGCATCATTTTCACTTCTGTAGATTATTAACATGAAGAAATACGTTACATGCCTTAAAGTATGACATCATCATCATCACTCCTGTAGAAAAAGTGGGGACTGCATGGGTTTAATGTAAAATTTTATTATCATGTTCTAGTAGATCTGTTTCATTGCATGTCTGTATTTAGTCACAAATATGAGTAAAACAGTCACGAAACTGTAGAAGAATTTTTTCATTGTATGCTAACATACACCCTTCCTTGTCCTATGCATATGTTATGCCCTTATGTTAACCCCGCGACCCCTGCATGTAGCAGAACTGAAGGCATGTAGGAGATTGCCAATGAATGAAGTATCCTGCTTGTACAGCACTCCAGCAGTGTGACTTGTTTCATTTAATGCACTAAATTTCCACAACGAAACGCTTACATGTCGACAACTGAGAGCTACAGAGTTAAAGTAGTCATGGAAGCAAATTTTTTTATGAACAAGTTACTTGATGAATCGCTGCAGCTCAAGTGGAATCCTAATAAAGATCTGTTTTGTGTCCCAGCCGATCACCGCTGAGCAGCAGAGGAACCTTTTCAGCCGCTTGGACTCAGCTCAGTCACGATGGATTCAACACAAAAGGTGAGGAAGAAACTTTGTCAGCTGCTGCTGTGTGATTAGGATTATAACTAGCACCAGATTTAGCCTTGTTCCTACATGCATTACTGAAATTCAAACAACAAGACGTGTAAAGATTTTTTTTTACACGAGAAGTTTTTTACAGAACACTGAAACAAATGTTCTGTTAATCAGTTTTATATTAAAGCCACAATTCTTAATATAAGAAATTTTCCAATACACATTTTTCTTCTGTAATGTCATTTTCATTGTGGTTCTCACATCTCACATTCCAGTGCATTACTTTACAAGACATTACACTCAGACTTGCAAGAGTTTAAAACAAAGCAATTACTGGAGAGCCAGTCACTATTCCCTCAACTAGGCTAGAAGCTCATTTATCTGATGAGCCTTTAAAGACGTGCACAGCTGGATGTCATCTGCATAAAATTGAGAAAGGCCAGAAAAAGAAGTGTCAGTACAAGTGGGACACATGGGTCAAAGGAAAGACAGTGTACAGGAAACAGTGGGGCAAATAAAGGCAACTGGAAGAAATTAAGTAGGCAAATTATCTAGGATTCAATTAGGCAATACAGGGTTAAAATCAGCCATGTAACTTATAGGAAAGCATATGCCGTATAAGTTTTTAAATAAACTGCAAACACTTGATGAGTGTCTTTTGATTTGGTTAAATCACATGCTGCAGCATGGAGAGAGCTCTCTGGTCAAACACCAAAGTAGTCTCTAAATATGCGCCGCCCTCATGTCTTATAAACACACAACAAGAGCGATTTTACAAGAGCGATTTATTTATTTGCCCATAGATAAGTTTGGCAATAATGTTGGTTGAAGATAAGAGAAGCAGTCAACGGAAATAAATAATAGCGCTGTTTTAACGGCAACCTCTTCCAGCTGCGAGCAAATGCTCCCTCCTCAAAGTGCGCCTCCTCAAATCAGCGAATCACAAAGGCAGTAGCCTATGTTCAGAAAAAAACTAAAGCATTTTATTAAATTTTTTTAAAAACCCACAATGGTTGAGAGGGAAACAAAGAGAAACTGGCTTTTCCCCCCACTATAACTGTGTTTATGGGCCGTTACAGTGTTTATCCCTCTTACATGACCAAACAACAAATACAAAAATAAACAAGTTGAAAATCAAAATGTCTCTTTCAGCGAACATTAAAAAAATCTCACACCCAATGTTACATCTTTTGTGCGATTTGGCACATCTAAAATAAATAACTAAATTAATGAATAATTCCAAAAGTAGCTACATTAATAGTAATAAAACAAGAAAAGAAGGTAAAATATTCCGTGCGCAAATATATCGCCTATCGTCATTTTATTGGACTGACGAATGTCAGCTGGAAAAATTTTACATATCGCCCAACCTTACATAGCACAAAAAGTAAGGAAATTTGTGTTTGGTGCATTCTGTCTTTGGGGTAACAATGCTTCTGGGCAATAAATCCTGTTTATTTCCCCTGAAATGGAAGAAAATGCATTCTTGGGTTGAGCAGCAGAGTTGAGTATGTTGCTTAGTAACATGAAAAAATTTCCAAAACTTTGCCAAACTTCTTCTGTGCTGTTTATCGGAGGACTGAAGTCTGAAGAAACAAGATCTGGATAAATTTAACAGTTAATATATTTAACAAACAGAACACTGTTCTGAGGGACCTCAGAAGAATGAAGAACCATGCACAGCCACAGCAAGATCACTCAGATTGCTGCCTATCTCCAGGAGACAGGGGGGGGCCCACCCTTAACCCTATAATGCCATTTGTGTCATATTTGATACATGAGTTCCTGAGAGGAAAAACTGTAAAACATATTCTATAATTTCAAAATGTTATGGACAAATGTCTCCTTTTTTTGTCTAAAATTAATATTGTTGTTAACAAAAAGTTGCCAAAAATGCCCAATGTATCAAATGCGATACAAAACATATATCATAAACAGCATGATATCCCAAAAACATTTTTGTGGATTTTGTTAGAAGGGTTAATAAACATCTCAGTTCCAGCAAGTCAGAATTTCCTGGCTATTTCTTGATGGATTGGGTCTAGGGCTGCCACGATTAGTCGACTAGTCACGATTACATCGGCTATCAAAATTGTTGACGACTAATTTAATAGTCAATGTATCATTTGAAACTTTGTAAGCTCCTGAAAGACACAGGAATAAGTAATAGGATTTAAGAGTGTAAACAGAAGATGGCAGCAATGCATCTACAAGGATGCTAACTGTTGTTAAACACAGAAGAAGAAGAAGCAGTCTCCGGTATCATAGCTGTGTCCAAATCCAGGAGCCACATCCTTCGGAGGCTGCATTTGTAGGCCGATTACTTGACATGACTCAACAAAGGCTGTCCAAATTGGAAGACTCCTCCAAATGCGGCCGACAAATGCGTCCTGCTTTTCCCCATATTTGAAGGATGGGTCAGGTGTATCCTTTGCAAGGCTCGCAAAATTTCAAAATCTCTGGTAGCCCTTCGGGCAGGCATTCTTCAGTTTTTGGTAGCCCAAAATAAATTTAAGCAGCCCGAATAAAAAAGAAAGCAATTTTTTTTTTAATGTTTTGTTTCCGTTACAATATTATACATCAAAGTATAATATTGTATCGGAAACAAAAATTAATCAAAAAAATACAAATACAAATCACAACAACTGTATAAAAATTACAACCATCAACTCAAATACTTGGTTCTAATTGAACAGAAATTTCTATGAACTTGCAAGAACTGTGTAGAACATGAATCAGTCTGTCAGATCCTGAATTTGAAATTTCCACTGAAGTCACGGGTAAGGGGTAAGTGGAACTAGGACATTTGCTTTTTGAAGTTTGCAAAGACTGCTAAATTTTGCCAATGGTAGTTCACTCTTTGCAACATAGCACGCTGTTCTAAACAGATTTTTCAGGAGCTCTTGTTGTGCTTGGTTTATTTTTAGTATGTTTTTTGCAATTGCTGTTTGTTCTGGGAAAGATGCTGCAGACTGGGCAGTAATGCATTTCTTGTATTTCTCATGGGGTCTGATGGGGTCTTTCTTAAAATTACTGGTCCCATTAACAAAGGCGCTTGTCGACTCAGAAATCAAATGAAACTCACAACGCACCTGGCAGAACATCATGTTATTTAGCTCGTCATATTCCAGCCACATAAATTCTTTTGTCCATGAAACCAAAAGAGCTGAGCTTTCTTTTTGCCTCATAGTCTGATTTGTCATAACTTTTCCGTTTTGTGGTCGGCTTTTCTTTGGCTGCCCCTTCTTCACCCTGACCTGTCTTATTTGACTCAGAACTAAAATACCGACATAAATCCTGCTGCTTTTACACACGTACTTACATAACCGTCAGCGATTCTCTGCACAATCAACCTCTCACATGTTTAAGCTTGCTGTGGGAGATTTCACTTGTCGCCTTTGAATAGTAAGCTAATGAGTGATAAGACGATGTCAGAGGAATTGGTGCGCAATTAATCGTCACTCACCAATCAGTGCTGCCGCTCTCTACACACCTTTCGCGCGATCGCAAAATGAAAGTGAAAGCAAAAAACAAGCGCAAATTCAAGCGCGATTTCAATATGTCACATATTGACAGTGGCTCATCGATGCCAATGACATAATTACTCAGCTACACTGGCGAAAGAATGCAAAAGCATTGACATATACTTTCCCTTCCTATGATAGCCCGACGGGCAGGGCTGAGGTAGATTTTGGTAGCCCAACTGGAAAAATCGCTGCCCCGGGACGTCGGGCTAGCGATTTTGCGAGCCCTGCTTTGTGGCGCAACCTATCCCTAATTGAAAAAAATGTTATTGTTTGGCTTTATATAATATTTTTTTAAACAGGGTAAGCCCCAGCCACCGTTCTCTATGGGCAGTTGTAATATTTTGTATTGTATTCTGGGTCATTTCATTTGCCATATAAATCTAGAGATGGCTTTATCCCATTCAAAAATATCTTTTTGGTTAATCTGGCGTGCTAGAGTCTGAAACAATTATAGAAATCTTGGTAAAACATTAATTTTGTTGGTTTCTATTCTAGAGCTTATGCTCTAGAATTTAAGTTCCTCTTTGACTCGTTGATATAAATGGTTGTAATTTTTGTCAAATAGTCTTTTTGTATCTTTAGTAAGTGTTGTCCCCAGGTATTTAATTGATCCTGTTCCATTTCAGTGGTTGTGCTTGTTTGAGTTTTTCAGATGGACTATAATTATAAATAAGGGCATCAGTTTTACTTAGATTCATTTTATATCCTGTCATTGGGCCAATGTTTTTAAGACGGTTCATTACCTCCGGCAGAGACTCCTCAGGTGTTTTTAGGTATAAAAGTACATCATTGGCATAGCATGCTATTTTGTGTTCCACATAATTTTTTTGTAACACCTGTAATGTTTCAGTTTTGCCTTATATACTGGGCTAGCGGCTCCAGAAATATAGCAAAGAAAAGAGGAGACCAGGCACAGCTCTCACTCCTCTCTCCAATGTTAGAGGTTGAGTTAGGTGACCATTAATCCTAAGCTTTGCAGTTAGATTTCATATAACGCCTGTACATTGTTCATCACCAGCTCATTAAAACCAAAATTATGCAAAACTCTATATAGGTATTGCCAACAAGCCGAGTCAAATGCCTTTCCAGCGTCAAGGCTTAGGATCACTGCCTGTTCTGTATGTTGTTGTATTTAGTTCATTATGTGTAAAGCGTGTCTTGCATTACGTTTGACGTTTATGTATAAAGACAGCTTGATCATTATGCATCAGGTTAGTGAGTATTTTTTCCATTCGTTTTGTCATAATGGATGTATAGATACAGTAATCTACATTAAGTACAGAAATTGGCCTTAGGACCCACATTCTTTCTTATCCTTGGCCTTCTTCGGTATGAGAGATATAATTGCTTCTTTCCAGGTAGGTGGGATTTGTGCCTTTTCAAGTGCCCAATTGCATGTTTTTCTCAGTATAAAGATAAGATCCTCTTTGAATGCTTCATAGAATTCGGATGTGAACCCATGACTTCCTGGCGATTTATTAGCTTTCAGCTTTCTCATGGCATTTTGTAACTCCTTTACCATTATTTCAGAGGCTAGTTGTTTATTCTGGTCTTCATTCATGACAGGTAAATTGAGAGTTTCAAGAAATATGTCCATTTGATCAATTCTGACATCTGTAGTTTTAGAAAAGAGTTGTTTATAAAAGGTTTCCAAGACAGACTGGATCTTGTCCTGCTTACTATCTATTATGTTTTTTCTGGGGATCAATTATTTTGTATATTGTATTGTCTGCTGGACGTTTCTAAAGTTTCCATGCCAATAATTTTGTAAATTTAGAGCCGTTTTTGTAATATCTTTGTCTAGAAAATAGCATCTTTTTTTTTCAATTTCCCAAGTGTATATTAAGTAAATTTCATTTCTTAGTTTCTTAATTTGTTCTACTGTAGTTGGAGTTTGGTTTTGTGCATGGCTGCTTTCTAGCTGCCTCAGCTGTTTTTAATGAGTCCTGTAGTTTTTCCTGGTAAAGTTTCTTTTTCCCTGAGGCAGCTGCAATAATTTTTCCTCTTAATACTGCCTTTCCTGCATCCCACAGTATCGGTTGGGACACCTGTTCATTATCATTTTCTTTCATGTACATTTGAATTCCAGTCCATTTCTTTCCTAAAATTAGCATTGTTAAGTAGGCTGGGGTTAAATCTCCATATTATATCTCTTTTGTTTTCCTCTAAGTAGGGCTGTTCGATATAACAATATATATTGGATGACGATATAAAAACATCTATCGTTTCATTTTACACTATCGTTTGTTTCGTGGTGTCGCAAAATAAACTGTTTACGGCAATATTTTTTCATCATTGTTCCCCCTGTCCAAATCACGGACAAACAGTATCCGACAGTTGTTTATGTTTTGAACCCATTTTGCACAGAGAGGCATTTTTGAAAAATGTATTGATAATCACACAGTGACATCTCTGCCTTTCTACATGGAGGGACAGTAACTGCGTGGGTATATGTGAGTGTGTAAAACCTGAAGATAGTCAGTCAGATTTTTTTGGGGGTGAAGATTTTTCTTGTCAAACAAAGGGGGCCTAGCAAAAAAAAATTTGGGAACCACTGCTTTAGACGGACAAATCATCAACTCTATTATCTTATTGTAAAAAGAAAAAGGTACTGCCATGTGGAATATATACGTTAATCAAAGTGAAATCAGATCCTTCTATCTTTCCCCTAACTAGAATATATCTACCCTCCTCATCTTTTTCTTCGGACTGTCTGGACTTTTTTAAGAACCCTTTAAGTCTTGGGTCATGGACACCCTTTTGATCCTCTACCTAATCGTCAAAGGTAAGCTGTGAAAATGGGCATGGATCACAATCAGCCAAGGTTTTGGTGAAGGTCCGATTACATAGAGTATCAGTACAGGGTCCATGGGAACACTTTGCTCTTAGAACTGAAGAAGCTTCTTGGATTAGAGATGAAACGTCTTCAAGGAAACTTAAAGAAGTCCAGGCGCTTTTCTTTCCAAGCTCTTTAGACAACGATGACCTGGAGGACTGAGAGCCTTCACAAACATATTGTCCTCTTTCTTTTGATCTAGTCACTGTTTCTGTATTTATAACAAATATTTTAGGGAATCATCTAAAATTCTAGTGGCAGTTGGCATCTTCAACATATTTCTTTGACGGTGAAAGTGTTAATGGAGGGAGGTTCAGTTTGTTTGAGGACTGCATTTCACTCACTGCCTCTGTATCTCTGTCACTGCAGGACCAACATGGAGAGAGAAGTCAGTGCTCTCAGGAGGCCGACAAACCTCACAGAAGAAAGGCAGAGGAAACATACAGCTGTGACGAGTGTGGGAAGGATTTTATTGGGCAGTCCAACCTGAAATGTCATCAACTCATCCACACTGAAGAGAGACAATTTAGCTGTGACTTGTGTGAAAAATCTTTTACTAAGCCTGAACACTTAAAAACACACCAACTCATACACTGCAACGTTAAAGCGCTCAGCTGCGATCAGTGCGGCAGAGTTTTCACTCAGTGTAGCAGCTCACCGATGTATCAAGTTACCCACCCTGGAATTAAGGTGGAGGACTGTGACATGTGTGGAAAAACTTTCAGCCAGTTAGGATACCAAAATATACAACTACCCATTCACACTCTACATGGTGATTACTACTGTGATCAATGTGGCAAAAAGTGCGCAACAGACACAGAATTGCACCACCACGTGTTTACACACACTATGGAGAGACCTTATAAATGTGACCTGTGTAATAAGGCTTTTACAACTCTACGGCTCCTGAAAAAACACCAACAGATCCACAGCAGAAAGAAACTCTACAAGTGCAGTTACTGTGAGGTATGTATTTTTCCTCGTTTATTTATTTTGACCTCAATTGACAGGACAGAAAGAAAACAAGAAAATGACGAACAGGAAACTGTTTCGAAAAATTCTGTAAAATAAACTGTATTTGCCTGTTAGGGATTATACTGCATATAACGGCAGTGCTGGGCAGTTCATCAAATTCTAATGTGCTATTTATTAATTCTTGCAAAAATGTTGAAGGAATTCCCTGACTTACACCGTCTTTGTGTCTTTGTTTAGAAGCAGAGCGACACAGATGGATCCAGCTCTCAACCCTGTCATCGCTGTGGTGGTGGGAAAGCGTTTCGTTGTGACCTTTGTGGAAAAACTTTCAATCAGCAGCGGTGCCTAAAATTACATCAGCGTAGACACACTGGAGATAAAATGAACTACTGCAAAGAATGTGGGAAAGGCTTCCCCACACCGAGTGAATTAAAAATACATGAACTCTGTCACAGTGGGGTTAAAAAGCACGTCTGTGACCAATGTGGGTCATCCTTCACCACTGCATGTGACCTTAAAAAGCATAAACGAGTCCACACAGGAGAGAAACCATACACGTGCAGACACTGTGACAAGAGCTTTTCACAATCAAGTTGTCGTAACCTTCATGAGAGTACACACGTTAAAGGGAACTTTAGCTGTGACCAGTGTGACAAAAGCTTCATGAATCTCAGTTCATACTCCAAACACAAGCGATCCCACGCTGTTAATAAACTGTTTCACTGTTACCAATGTGCAAAAACATTCACTTCATTATCAGCTCTGCACAACCATCGGCGTGATCATGCAGGACTGTGATCACTGTCATCACTGGATCACAATGAATCTGAAGAGACAGAAAGATCCTCTTCTGGTTTTAGGGTCAGACTTAAAAACCTTGAGATCAGGCTCCACAGAGTTCAGATGGACTCTCCTGTAAAGAGTGTCAGCTGATGTCACACTTGGATCTGATGAGGTAGCTCTGATTTGTGGAGCTGCAGTGAATAAACCTGGATGTTACATTTATGAAGCTGCAAGTAAAGCTATGCACATCAAGTTTTTTTTTCCTTTGAGGGATTTTAATATTCTAAAATGTTATCCCTGTTACATTTTAATCTTTGTTCTCTTAGGATATAGTAATGTTGTACTTTTTACTGTATTATTGAAGTTATAGGAATATATTTTATTTTATACTACCAAACTGATATTGTTTCAAAACCGCAGATGTGCATAGAAACATTATTTTTTTACATTTCATTTTAACTTCTTGCTTTTTTCCCAAATCTAACTTGTTTTCTGAAGCAACAACAACTGCTGTGACTTTGTGTCCAGAAAAAAGAAACTCAAGCTAAATTGGTGTTGGGCTGTACTTCCATGTAATACCAGTTTGTACCAGAAGGAGGAGCAGTGAGTCAGTGTAACCATTATTTAATCAGTCAAAGAACACATTCTTATAGGGCTTTGGAGTTGACGTAACGCTGCAATGGATTGTGGGAGCGTGGCGCCATTTGAGAAGGCCACGAATCAAAACAAACGCACTGTGTTGGACGGACGACTGCCAGAACCATGCTTAAAATCAGCTCAAAAGTCAAAGGGCTGTATCGAGAGCGATTGAGCCCGGATGCCAAGAGACGGTACTTGGAAACGATAGCATGCATTGGTAATGTGGACCCATATGAAATACGGCAGTGGAGTAGAAACCCTGAAGACCTACCGCCATTGTCCTACCCTAATACCTTGTCTGTGGAGTCAATGCATACATGGCGAATCATTTTCGGAATTATAAATCCCTGGAGGCGCACATCTAATTCACAAACGGTTGGGTACAAGATATGGCCGTTTTTAAGCCTCCACGTTGTGAGTAGGTTGACCATATGACCAAGATACAGCCAGAGGTCGCACATCACATTGACTTCTCCTCAGCAGCTGCCCCAAAAATTGCTCTAGATGAGAACATAAACACACCGTCTGCAGTGAAAGGCAAAAGGAGCCGTCCGCAAAAAAGGCAAATTTCACTTGCTAGTCTGGAGGAGTTGTCACCGATAAGCTACTCTATAAACAGAACATAGTTCTGCTGGATCACACGTTAGGATGTTTGAGCCTATAAAGAGCAATATGAATTTCTTTAGAACATACTGAAATGAAAATGTCGGGAGCACACCAACAAAAAATAATGGCAGAGAACTCAATATCAGTTCGTCTCACCGCTGCTATCCAAGCCTGACGTCTTCGTTTGGTAACATACGTGAGATCCCTCGCGTTGCTTCCAGCAGGGGAAACGATAAAAAGAGCCCATTTTTCAGCTTATTCCCTTCCCGATCGTGCGATCTAACATTGCAACCGACAACACAGCAAGTGCGAGCCATAGCTGATGTTTCCATATGCTGTTGCTCCTGTAACCCTTTGTTTGGCCTACTAATATGGCGGCTCGACCCCAAATCGTGACCACGCCCCCTCATGTGACGTCACGCTCCAAAGCCCTATTCACAGTTGCAGCAAAGAATTGTTAAAAGTAAAAAACAGCAGCACACATCAGGACCATTTTAAAAGATTACGGGTTACTTCTTTTTTTTTTTTAAAGTTAATTCAAATTCTATTTAACTTCTACTTTTGGCTCCTCCTTTCATTTTAGTGTATTTACTGTATCCTTGAAGTCCAAATGTTGTTTTATGATCCACATGTTCTGGAGCTGTTGATTTCTGCTTGTTGATTTTAAGTTTGTATTGTCAAAGCATTAGTTAAATTTGATTAATTCTGTGTAAAGTTCTTGTTATTAAACAGTTCGGTATGAAAATAAAGAACTGATCTCACAACAAATAGCTGGAGTCATGATTTTAGATTCAAACTAATTTAACTGTTTTCAGTGGCACAGGTGGAGGTTTATTCAGATGAGGAGATTTGGCTGTTCTCCACTCCACTCCACAATGCTAAAAGGATGAGGTTTCCTTCAAAAGTGCAATTAAAATGTGTTAAAACAAACTACTGTAATGAATGTGGGAGAGGCTTCCCCACCCCAAGTGAATTAAAACGACATGAACTCTGTCACAGTGAGGTTAAAAAGCACCTCTGTGACCAGTGTGGGTCATCCTCTGTCATCTTAAAAACCATAAATGAATCCACACAGTAGAGAAACCATACAAGTGCAGGTACTGTGACAAAAGCTTCTCATGTTCATCTGGTTGTAACATCAATAGAACAGAATTCAACTTTATTTTCATTGCACGTCACAAGTACAAAGCACCGAAATGTACAAACTGCACACAATATACATACACACACACACACACACACATATATATATGTACACACACGTACATATATACATAATTACCCCGCCCCTGCATGTCGTCTGTTCTTTGAGGGTTCAGTGCAGTATCTTAGCTGTTCAGAGATCTGTGATGTTGTTCCTGGGAAGGCTGTACCAGTGGCTGTCCAAGTTGCAAGTTTTTTTTTTCATTTGTGGTATTTCAAAAATTGTATTTTCCTGGGTCTTGGTATTTTTTTGTATTTGTGCTGTCGTGACAAGCCTGCTGTAATCAGCACCGTCCAGCTTCACTCATTTTCTCCTGCATTGTAGCTATTGGCAGTTGCCCTTTTGTTGGTCCATGGGATGAGAAACACAAACAAGATCTGATTTTGTAGGAAACACCACAGATTGTTACTCTGCATGGTATTTCCCTGGACTCCAGTTCTACTGTAAAGTACAATTTTTGACACAAACTTCAAGTTGGATATTAGACACATCTCAGGGACCGCCTTCTTTCATTGGGATATCCATTTCATCAGATCTTGACTGCTTTAATTTAATCTGGATGTCCAAATAAGGCTTTGAAATAACTTTTTAGGTTGATTTAATAATCATTAAATGAGAAGTCTGGAGAGCAGAAAATCCTGGTGGGATGACAGTCTCAGCTGTACTAACTGATATTGCCACACTAACATGCTTAAACTACAGTAGCTGCTTTTGGCTGTTCCCTTGTTCCACAGATTTCTTTGGGTAGTTTTTATTTTTAATGCCGGATGCTCTCCCTGAAGCACATCCAAAGGCATTTGTCTCTTTCCTCAGTGGAAACAGTGATCTTCTGATGTGTGAACTATTATGGCATTGGAACCACCAGAAATACACTCATGGAAAAATGTATCACCATTCAAAGTGTGTTAGCCTGCTGACCTCCAAAAGTTGATTCTGTTCATCTGGATGTTTTCAGTGGGAGAAACGTTTCGTCACTCATCCAAGTGACTTCTTCAGTCTCAGCTGACTGCAGGTTTCCCCAAATCTTATAAACAGTACATTTGCATAATGACTGAAACCAATCATTATGTATAGTCATTATAGTCATTATAAGATTGGGAAAACCTGCAGTCAGCTGAGACTGAAGAAGTCACTTGGATGAGTGACGAAACGTTTCTCCCACTGAAAACATCCAGATGAACAGAATCAACTTTTGGAGATTTACTTTCCTGGATGATTGAGAATGCATCAAGACGTTAGCCTGCTGACATTAATATGTGTCAAAGCACTACGTATGGGAGCAATTTTCACACGGTATTCCTTAGATTATCTCAGAGGTTACATTCTGGGACCCCCGTGATTGGTGAAAATCTGCATAGTAGAAATCAGATCTTTATTTTATTATTTATTTTTTTTAATAAATTGTAAGCCATAAAAACCCTCCCCACTTTCTTATACACCCAATTATAACCCTGTTAAATTTTTTGGCAAGGGAAATTTTCATTTTGCTGCAAAAATAATGGAAAAATTAATGCCTTTAGGCCACAGAAAGCCCTACAGAAATCTACATTATTAAATTCCTTTAAATTACATTATTGTATTTGCTCATTTAGTTATGCAGTAGTTTATTTTGTCTTTTTATTTGTCTTTTCTGTTTTATTGAAACCACTTTATAGAAAGTTACATCAGTTACAATGAACTGTACATACAACCAGTCGCGGTTTTTGATACGGGTGACATGGGCAGTTGCCCGGGGTGGCATCATGATGGGGGGTGGCATCATGGGCATCGGCAAAAAAAAAAAAATGCTTGTATTCATGCTGCCCCGACGTCATGCCAGCGAATTTTAGAGATGGCACAGGCATGATCGGTTTTCTGCCGCCCATTTGCTGAGAGGAAGGGAGGAGAGGGCGGGGTGACGGCGATTCTCTGGCTGGCTGGAGTGGCATCTAATAACCAACTTGCAAAATAAAACAAAATAAAAACAAACTAACAGACACAAAAACACCAAACATTATGATACAGACTTATAATTTGCACCGATGGGTTTTCAAAATCCTATAAAGTGAGCGCGAGAGCCCTCGATCATCTCCGCTACATACAGTCCAGTATATAGAGAGATGAGACGACGAGGTTTCAGTTACATCAGTGCAAGTAAACAAACAATAAATATAACAACAGTAAGAAAGTAAATATACACTTTAGGACCAGGGGTAAAGGGATCAAAAACAATTTATAATTTACAGTTTGATGACTTAAAGTCTCACACACAACACATCGAAAGGTGAGGGGGCCCGGCTGCTTCCAAATACAGCACATTTCATTCATAATGTTGTAAATCCAAGCCCATTATGTATTCATGATTTGAATCCTGGGTTGTGCGAAATCCCAGAAATAAACCTTAGACAAAGGGAGTGTTCACCAAGGGCACCAAACAGGCTAGGACCGCCACTGCATACAACACAGCAGTTTTAAGAATATTTAACAAGAGCAAGTTTCATTTCGCCCTGGTTTGACAACCACGCTTGGGCACATATTTACCAAAATGCAGCAAACCTTAACTTATCCAGCATCGTTACATGTTCACCCTCACGTGGAAGAAGTAATCTGATTGGCATTGTGGTATATAGCATTTTGAGCAAGTAATCGGTAAACGGTAAACTACTGATTACTTGCTCGACTTGAATTCTCAGGTGGGCAATAGCTCTCGTTTCTTCAACGTCCCTGGCATCAAGTTGACAGTTGCCTTTTTTAAATGCAGTTAACGCAGCTCTTCATCTGTCACTTCTGCACGGGGCTCTCCTTCAGACTCTGCAGCTCCATTACGAAAGCCTGTAAGATACAATATGTGCATACACATAAAGCGTATTCACTTGTCCTGTACGTCTCAGCTTTTGCTCTTCTCTTCTCTCTGGTCTCTCGCTTCACTAAAGGGGAAAGAGGTTGTCACTAGTTCAAATGCCACCAGCTCTGTCCTCACCTGCCGTCCCGGCACCGCCCCCTTGAGCTCACTGCACCACTCCTCCCCTGCAGCTGAGCCAGGGACCACACCTCCATCACAGCCTTCAAGCGCACATTCACATGACTCTCTGCTATTCAAAACACAGTTTATTTGATGTAATATTCAACACTGAACTGTAAATTTAGTCTTTTTCAAGGAAGCAATTTTATTCTTTTATTTTCAAAAAAGCCATATTTTTATACATCTACTGCTACTGTGGAGAACACACATGAGCTTTAAGGCCTGGACAAGTTTGAAACCTTTTGTCCTCCACAGTGGAAAATGGCTGAAAGTAAAAGAGGGTATCACTTTATCCAACTCCTACTTTGATACATTTTTCACTCAGCTTTGACGTCTCCAATATCACTGAAATGCAGTCAGATGCACATTTTATGTTTTCGCTTGTTTCTTCACTTTTCCCCGTCTCTCTGTGTTCTGGCCTGTAACATTACACTTGCTGTCTTTAGAACATCTGCCCCGCTTCCTTCAGTCACATGATGGTATGATCCCAGACCTGCTGGGAATTCATGCCTCCAATAAAATAATTAATGTAACACTTCAGTGGGATGAATGTGTTATTTTTAATGTGTGCATTTAGTTTATAAGTAATCAATCTGCTCAAGTAACAACAATGATGACGATCAACACTTTGAAATGAAATTTACTTTCAGGACTAAATGAGCGACCTGGATGTCCTGTGCCTTTCCGAAAGGACTCTGTCAGTGACCTCTGACCTCTGTGCAGGGGTCTGTCTGAGGGATTTCCCTCCTCCTCACTGAGTTTCTTTTGCTGCTCTTCTTTGTGTCTTTATGAATTGGTGGTGTTGCCACAGTAGAAACTTTCCTTCACACACACATTGCTGTTTTTATTTACAGCTGTGACATATCTCCACATGCTGCTCCTCTTTCTCTCTCTGCAGCCAAAATGTATTTTTTTTCAGGGCAGCCGAGTCACGTGATCGCACAGGACCGAATCAAAGCAGATCAGGAAAAAGGGGGCGGAGCAAAGTGTGTGTGCACGACAGGAGTCGAGCAGAGAGAGCTGCTTTTTCATAAAACGGGAGTAAAGCAGTGAACTTAGAAGAGAGAAACAAACTGAAGTATCGATCATATACCACTACCAACGTTTGGATCGATATCTGCATCGATCTGCCCACTAGTGATGGGTAGATGAGGCCTCGTGAAGCGTTTCAGCACATTCCCCAAACTGTATCGATACTGTGTCGACACAGTGTTGCTGTTTTGCTCCATGCTGACACCTGCTGGACCTTAAATATCATTGCAGGCAACTTACTTAAGACTCACAACAGACACTGATTCAATGACCTAGTCATACTTGTATACACTGTAAGGTATTGTACTTTCCATGGAATCATTTTATATCTTTTACATTGCAAATACTGTAGACACCTTTAAAATATATTGTGAATGACATTAAGTGAAAATTAAAATGAAAGTAATGTGAATGTAACTTTACCCATTTAAATGTAATTGACTCAGACTTTATTATACAATTCTATTCAGAAAAATAAGTCTATCCATTGTTTTTGCATTCAGTCTATTGCGGGGTTTTTTTTTTTTTTTTTTTTATCATTTCCCCAGCTTTGGAAAACTCACAGGCACAGATGAAGCTGGGATACACAAAAACTGTAAAGCCAGGTGGAAAAGGTTCTGATAAGATGTCTTCCTATTCCCCAGTACGTTAAAGGATCCTCTGATCTTGGAATGTTTCTCTCTGACACTCTCCACAATACTAAGGGGTTGGGCAGTCCTCTATAATAAAATTCAGGACTGCCTGGTCCAGAACAGTCTTCCTAGATGCTTGATTTGAAAATAATAAAACACATATTAATGAAAAAAAAAAAAAAAAAGATGATAAAGCTGTTCAGTGTCAATATAGGCCTGCCTGAGTTCATTCTCAGTGTGTTTGTCTCCTCATTTTCATGTTTGGCTCTGTAATGCCTAAACACTGAGGAGGTGCTTTTGTTTGTGTAAGAAACGCAGAACAGATGCGACATTTAACCTGCATAAAATGAAATAAATAATTTACACTGCAAGTCACATTGCTGTTTTTCCTATTCTGACAGATTACACTGAAACAAAGACAAACTATTACCTTATTTGCAGTTAAAAGATCAAAATGATCCCACACAGCAGAAACAATTCTTTTTCTTTCGGGCTCCATTTTGTTATAGAGAGATGTGTTTTGTTTTTTAACTTTGCAAGAGTAATTTTGTGTTTTGTTTTGTTTTTGTTGGCGACTGATTCCGTTGGCAGATGCGGATGCGGATGCGGTACCTTTTAAACAAAGTTTGGCGCGTTGGCAATGAGCGATACAGCAGCTGTATCGATCACGTGACTTTTTCTTAAAGCGACACACGCACCGATACAGGCATCGCTAGGTGAGCTTGATACATGCGTCGGTGCGTCAGTGTTGCAGGACCCATCACTACTGCCCACCCTTGTCTCCTGGATCGTAGCTGAGATCAGCGTGAACCACGTGGGTCTCTGCTCCCTGATCTGTTTCCTGTGTTTGGAAAGAGTTCCAGCTTCATCACGGAGTTTCTCTCGGTTTGTGGGCTCATCTAAAGGTAAGCACCGAGCTAACTTTACTGTGAGTTCAGTTCATGTTGAGTTTAGCTGCTGAATGAGGTCTTCTGCTGCTCTCCTCGGTGTCTGTTCACAGTTTATTGTCAACACGTTGAGAGAAGAGTGAGAGAGTGTTTGGAGAAAAACACCAACTAATCATTAGCTCAGCATGCTGAATGTTGGAGCAGAAAAGTCTTTTCATTGTCCCTGCAGCTGTTTTTCTGCATGCACCAAACCTCTACAGAAGGGGTGTCCAAACTGTTTTCACTGAGGGCCACATACATAAAAATATAGGAGGTCTGGGCCACTTACTAGAAATTAGGTATATATAACTAGAGCTGGGCGATATAAGATTTTTTCATATCACAATATGTTTTTTTCATTTCAGGCGATAACGATATATATCACGATATAAGCCAAATAACTATATTTGTAAGATTTAAATGTGCCGTTGCTCACAAGTAAAATGTGAAATAATCAGCAGCTTGTTTTGATTTAAATATTTATTTCCCATAATAAGTTCAACAGGGTAGATGTACTTAAGGAACATGAGACTTCAGTTTCAGATAAATAAAGGCAAATATTGCAAACTACACAAAAGGCAGCCGCTAAAGCGTTTAAGTTTCAAAACAGAACAAACAAAACAGACTAAATTGTCAATTCCACTTAGAAACAAAATATTAATTCTAAAAATAAATCTTAGTTTGTTTTACAGAAGAACAGACAAAATTGACTAACTTTTGTCAATATCAAATAAACTGAGAACTAAAAGGAAATTCTCAATCTCTCCTTGTTGTATAGCTTAGCTTTTCAAACAGTTTTAACAGTTACTTTAGTCTGACAAAAGCCGAATGACGAATCAGCGCTTTCAGTCAGAGACTGAGCATGCACCGCTTTATTGTATTTCCAGACTTGCTTTCGGCACAATTTACAGCGCGCGCTACTCTGTTTTTTGTCAGACTTGAAATAGCCGAAATACCTTCACACTACGGAACTTCTGTGGCCCTTCTGTTCGACAAGCTCTCCGGCATTGGAACCATCATCTGTTTTTTCTTCGGTAACCTTCGCTCACGCTCTCGGTTGATTTTTCTCTAGTCGGCAAACTCCTTTCCTCCAGTACCTGGGCTGCACGGCTGCAAAAACAAATACACATGTGCGCCTTGGCACTTGTGCTGTACGTAACAAGTCACGTGACGTGACGCTGCGGCTGTGATTGGTTCGGCTCTGTGCTACTTAATTTAATAATCATCATCATGGGCTCATCCAATTAGAATGAGAATAAGCAGTCAATCATTTACAGGTTTTGTCGTTTTATTGAATAATGGGTAAAGGAAAGACACATGGACTGCTATCTCTCAGCTGCCGCCCCATGTGGGAGTGAAGAAAGAGTGAGGGGTAGGTGAGTGCAGTCCTTATATAACGAGTGACAGGTGAGTGCAATTAAAGCCAAGCACCACCCCCAATCAAAGGTGCGGAAAAGAAACAAGGTGCATCTGGTGAAGTGAATGTGCTGAAGGTGAGCCTTTACAACAGCCGCCCCCATATTTCTACTGAGAAATATGTTCAAAGGATTAGAGATGCTCTTTTTCACGAAGCGGGGGCAGAGAAATCAGACATGCTACAGGTCTAATATAGGTTCAGGGGGTCGACCCAGAGGTTGACAACGCAGGCCAGACAGTTCAGGGGGACGACCATGTAGCCAGCGGTGGCGGCAAAGCAGGTCCAAATGCCAACCGCGTGGGATGCAGCTGCAGGCCCAGACCTGCAGACCGTCAGGCAGTTTTGCAGGTGCTGGGGGTAATTTACGGGACTTGGCAGGGGCAGGACCAGGTGATCCAGGAGCAGGTGGCGCCCTGACCACTGGCGGAAAGTTAGCCACAGGTGGTGGAACTGGTGATAGCGGCACTGCAGGTGAGGACGTAGATACTGCTGATGGTAGAGTAGGAGGTGGCTGAATGAATTTAGAGCCATCAGTGGACACAAGGATGTGCTGGAGCGGTTCTCCTGAGCCTGAACTGGAAGATGTGAACAAACATTGGGTATGCGTGGAACTGCTCTGGGGTTGGAAGTCTGTGATCGGACCTTGGAGTGTCCATCCTAAGCGGGTTTTGACTGCTGCAGGACATCCAAATGGTCCATGTCTAACTGGTGCAATAGGCGTAATAAGGTGGGTATGATCAGAGCCTATGAGCAGTAGTGGAGCTGCTTTGTTAATAAAGGGTAATGGGATACCTTGGAGATGCTTGTATCTCCGTTGGAGAGATGATACGGGGTAGGTGTGGTCTGAAAGTGCTAAGTGACTTGTAGCGAAGGCATTATTAACTGTGTAAGTTTTCTCTGGATGTGCGATGGGAGAAATCTGGAAACTTACACAAGAACCTTGAATGGTTTCAACTTCTTGATGGACAGTTCTGAGTGATAATTTTTCAGCTTTCCCAGTTAGGTAGAGATGCTGAGCTGCTGATGTCAGAAGCATGGTGCGTTGGGAGCCATCATCAAGTACTGCATATGTTTCAAGAGTTCTTTTGCCATTTCGCAGGAGCACTTTCACAACTTTTAATAGTACACTGGGACAGTCACTAGGTTTATCAAAATACAGTGTCCTCACTACAGGATTAGTTTCAGTTCTAGGTCTCTGATTCACCTCACACAGGATCTGTAGATGTCGTCTCATGCAGGTAGCACAGTCTTTTCTCAGATCGCACTTTGCAGCCTGATGAGTTCGGGCCATATTCTATTCTATTTATAAAATTACTTGCGGGCCAATTAAAAATGGACCATGGGCCGCAGTTGTCCCGCGGGCCGGAGTTTGGACACCCCTGCTCTACAGCCTCATTTCTATTTGAAGTGATAACAGGAAATCAGAGCGATCTGCTGCAGTATCAGGGTCACAATAAATTTCATTGTCCAGCTGCTGGGATGAACACATGAGAGGAACTGAGAGATAAAATGAAATAAGAAAAGTTATAGATTGACATGGGTGAGAGTTGTTTGTGCAGAAATTGTGGAAGGCCGCATGCAGGAATGAGGGAGTGTAAGTAGGGCGAGGTCGATGTGGCAAGCTACATTGTAGCCACAGCCGCCCTGGGGCGCATTGACAGAGGCGAGGCGCCACCGGGCCCTCTGACCACCAGTAGCGGTCTTTGATATGGGCGACATGGGCGGTTGCCCCGGGCGGCATCGTGGTGGGGGGCGGCATCACGGGCATTGGCAAAAAATTAAAAATAATTGCTCGTACTCATGCTGCCCCGACATCATGCCAGCGCATACTGGGAATGGTACAGGCACCGATAGGCACCCTCCCATTTGCGAGGTGCGCCTGCTGCTTGCGGCACAGGGAGGAGAGGGCAGGGCGGCGGGGAGCAGCACCTAATAACCAACTCGCAAAATAAAAACAAAACAACAAACACCAGACATTATAATGCAGACTTACAATTTACATCGATGTTTTTTCAAAATTCTATTGGCGAAAAGTGAGCGCGAGAGCCCTCGGTGCGCCTGCTCGCTGCTTTTAAATAACAATTTAAAATTTATAATTTACAGTTTGATGATATAAAGTCTCACACAACCCGTCGAAAGGGGAGGGAGACCCGCTGCTTCCAAATTTCATTTTGGAAGCAGCACATTTCATTCATAATGATGTAAATCCAAGCCCTTTATGTATTCATGATTCCTGGGTTGTGTGAAATCCCAGAAATAAACCTTAGATAAAGTGAATCTGTGAACTAAGGTGTAGGTCTATTAGGTTATGTTGTGGCGATCCTCGAGTTGGGGGATTTGTGTTCATACTGGAGTGCAAAATTAAAACCAATGGAAGATGGACAAGAAAAGTTCATTATGTTAATGTACAAACCTCAATATTTTTATGTGTGCGTATGTGGGGGGTGGGGCGCCAGAGGGAGTGTTCGCCCGGGGTGCCAAACAGGCTAGGACCGCCACTGCTGACCACCACCAGTAGGCAACGGGTGAATTGTCTTGCCCAAGGACACAACGACCGAGACTGTTGGAGCTGGGGCTCGAACCAGCAACCTTTCGATTACAAGGCGAACTCCCAACTCTTGAGCCACGATCGCCCCAGCCACGACAACCACGTGTGAACAAAAAAAAAAATATTTTATTTGCTGGAATGTGCAGAAAATAGGTTTAAATGTTAAACAAATTTCTTCCAGTCAGAGAATGTTGCATATAATTACATTTTTGCTTGATGCATGAAGTTAAAAGATTAAAACTAATAAAACAAGTTTTAAAAAGAGACTTTTTCCATTTGATTACATTTTATATGATGGATTCGCTATCGCTTTATTACCTATTCAGGGTGTAAATAATGTTTTTAAAAAGTAACTAATTACTTTCAAAAATAAGTTATCAGTAAAGTAACAGGATTACTTTTGGTGGGAAGTAATCAGTAACTAATTACTGATTACTTCCTTTTTTCAAGTAATTTGACCAACACTGGTCTTCACAAAAGAGAGTTTTAGTTTGTGCCTGCTTGCAGGGATCATGTGAGAGGAATAGAAATATTTTCCTGCTATTATTTGTTGCTATTTTTATAATCATCATTAACATTTCATGTTAATAGGGATGTTGCATTCAGATGCACTCAGATGTTCAAAATATATTGGTATTATATTAGTCTTTATTACAGGTTCAGTTATAATCAGTTGAATCTATAATTTAAAGGTTTTTGAATGTTTTTATATTCTTACATATAGTCTTCAGTGGGTGAGAAAACTGAGTTGCAGGCTGACAGGAAACGGCGTGCTTTTGCAGAAGTGAAACCGAAAGCAGAGCGAGTGCAAGCCAAAGAGCCAAAGAGTTTATTATGCATTTATCTTTGATTTAAGCTTTTAGTAGAGGCTTTTGATCAAAACATTAATTCAGTAGAGTACACATATATAGTCTTGGTTCGGACATACACGTAACCACCCACACACTTAGTTAGAGGGATCACTGATAGGGGAAAGTTCAAGTTGCTTAAGTTGAGGTCAACTAAGGTTCAGAAAGCAGATGCAAACTCTGCACGTACAGACAGACAAATAGTGAGAGGTCATGACACGTCGCGGTACACAGCATGCACGCGCCCTGCACGCACACACACACACAGATATAAACTCTTACCTACTAAATGAGTTTTAGACTGCAAAGTTGTGCCTGTATGAGTGACATTTTCTACAGGAAGTGCACCTGATGTTCCAGGGAGATAAGCGACAGCGAAGGCGGGCTAACAGGAAGCATTAGCCGTCGACACGAAGATGATGTTCTATGTTAAAAGTCATTGTGGTTTTGGTGTGACGTAAATCTGCCTAGTAACAGAAAAGGGGGCTGTACAATTCTTAACCCCATAAAACAGTTGTCTGAATATGATAAAGACAGTTCAACACTGATTGGGTTGTTGAACTCACACATGTGTTTATTAAAATACTGTCTAATTGCACACGCCTGGATCTGTGGTTATTTATGGATTCTTCTCTCAACATTGAACCCTAACACATGTCTGACATTTAGTCTGAGTAGATTTGAACTTTCCTTCTTGTTATTTCCATCTTGCTTTGACTGCAGCTGTAACAACACTGATTCCAGCAGGATTTGTAAAAAGCATTTTAACAGACACACAAAGCTGGACAGCTTTTGTTCTGAGGGTTTGGAGAGAGTCTGTCTCTGTGTGTGTCTGCATTCACTTTGTTCCTCTAACAGAAAATCAATGTGCAGATGTTGATTCTTGCAGTGACTGTTGTTCTTCAGCCTGTAGAAACCATCCTGCAGCTGCTGGAACAAATGAATCTTCTAAATGTTGCTATTCTCTGGTTTGTGTTTGCTCTGCTTCTTTTTGTCAGAGATCAAATACACATAAATATTCTTTTGTGTCCCAGCTGATCAGCAGCAGGAGAGTCTGATGGAGGAACATTTTCAGCCATTTGGACTCAGCTCAGCCACTACAGAGGAAACAATGAGCTCAACACAAAAGGTGAGAAAAATATCACAGTTACACTGTTGTTGAAACTGTGCACAGCTGGTTGTTAACAGCAGCTTTATCTTTTCCATCCTGGGCTCCTCCATAAATAGAGAATCTACATTCACAAACAAAAACCACAGAAGTTACAAGAAAATACAAAGATCATATTTTATCAGGACACTGAAATAAAATTTAATCATCATCACTTATAATAATTTTTTCAGGTGGTATATTTTTTCCCAATGAGCAAAACAATTTCCTAATTGTCATTTTGATTACAGAGGCAGTTTCAGTTTGTTCCACGACTGTATTTCACTCACTGCCTGTTTGTATCTCTGTCACTGCAGGACCAACATGGAGCGAGAAGTCAGCGCTCTCAGGAGGCCGACAAACCTCACAGAAGAACGGGAGAGAAAATATACAGCTGTGATGAGTGTGGGAAGGATTTTACTCAGAAGACTCACCTAAAACATCATCAGTTCATCCACACTGGGGAGAGACCATTCATCTGTGACTTGTGTGGAAAGTCTTTTAGACAGCCTGCAAACTTAAAAAAACACCAAGTCATCCACAGTGGAGTTAAACCATACAGCTGTGATGAGTGTGGTAAAGCTTTTGCTGTCAGAGGCAACTTACGGCGTCATCAAGTTACCCACTCTGAAACTAAGGCGTACAGCTGCGACATTTGTGGGAAAACTTTCACTCATCTAGCATACCGAAATACTCACCTACGCATCCACACTAGACAAGATGTTTACTGCTGCGATCAGTGTGGGAAACCGTTTGTGACATACTACGAATTACAGCACCACATGCTTACCCACACTGAGGAGAGACCTTATAAATGTGACCTGTGTGATAAGGCTTTTAAAGAGCCACATTCCCTGAGAAGACACGAACAGATCCACATCAGAAAGAAACTCTACAAGTGCAGTTACTGTGAGGTTTGTATTTATATCTTGTCATTTTCAGCTGACTGTTTGGAACAACTCTGCTCATTCAGTTGTGTTAGTATGTTGGCAATTCTCCCACATGTAAAGGCAGCGCTTCGTGAGTTTCAGCTCTTATTTCATTGCTCAGCTTAGTTCTCCACACTCTGGACTCTCTGCTCGGTTCAGCTGGTTTTCCTGCTGCTCTGTAAAGTCAGCAACTCACCCAGTCCTCCATGTGTGATGTTTTGTGAACCTTAATGTTCCATCCATGACCCGTTCAACCTGCAGTAATTACTCATTAAAATCTAACTTCAGTCTGCTACCTGCTATGCTAAAGACAACAGACGGCAGATGCCACAGTATACCCTCCTCACTGGTCGCTTTGCCCGCTTCAACATCATCACAGTCAGTTTTATTTATGACACCATTAGGGTGCAGGAAGCTGCTACAGTTTGGTCCTGAGCAATAGGTATCACCACTCAGACAACACCACATGGAGGTATAGAAAGAGAAGAAGTCAAAAGTAGAAGCAGATTTCTTTTCTTTTTTTTCTCCACAGTCTCTCAGGTTTTCGTTGGTAGTGGTACATGATCGATACTTTAGAGTGTTGCAACATCTCCTTTGGATGATGCTTTGGATAAAGATGTTGAAGGAATTCCCTGACTTACACCGTCTTTGTGTCTTTGTTTAGAAGCAGAGCGACACAGATGGATCCACTTCTCAACCCTGTCGTCACTGTGGTGGTGGGAAAGCGTTGCGTTGTGACCTTTGTGGAAAAACTTTCAATAATGAAAAGAGCCTAAAGCTACATCAACGCAGACACACTGGAGACAAAATGAACTACTGCAAAGAATGTGGGAGAGGTTTCCCCACTCCAAGTGCATTAAAAGAACATGAACTCTATCACAGTGGGGTTAAAAAGCACGTCTGTGACCAGTGTGGGTCATCCTTCACCACTGCAGATCATCTTAAAGTGCATAAACGAGTCCACACAGGAGAGAAACCATACAAGTGCAGATACTGTGACAGAAGCTTCTCGTATTCAGGGAGTCGTAACAAACATGAACGTACACACATTGAAGGGAACTTCAGCTGTGACCAGTGTGACAAGAGCTTCAAGAATCTCAGTTCATACTCCACACACAAACGATCCCACGCTGTAAATAAACTGTTTCACTGTTACCAATGTGCAAAAACATTCACTTCATTATCTGCTCTGCACAAACATCAGCGTGATCATGACAATGGCTGAAATCATTCCTATCATCATAATGAATCTGAAGAGACAGACAGTTTTGTTGCATTTGAAAAGTTTGATGTGAAAGCTGCTGTAATTTCTGCTGAAATCCCTCATCTGTTATACATCAGGTTTCTCTCAATTTTTCCTTTTTTCCTTTAATGTTTATTTGAATTTTAATTCTAAAAATGTTATCCTTATTACATGATCATTTTTCCTCCACTTGGAAACAGTATTTAGTTGTAGTAATAATAATAGTACTATAATCAAAGAAATGTCTCACTGATCTCTTAATTGTCTATGTATCACAGGCATTCAAGCTGTAAATAGTTATATCATTACTTAAAAAGTCATCTCAGGATTCAGCTTGAAAACTAAAAACTTGCTGAAAAGCCTTCAGTTAATCCAAAATGCTGCAGCAAGAGTCCTGACAGGGACTAGAAAGAGAGAGCAGATTTCTCCTGTTTTGGCTTCCCTTCATTGGCTTCCTGTTAAATCCAGAATTCAAAATCCTGCTCCTCACATACAAGGTCTTAAATAATCAGGCCCCATCTTATCTTAATGACCTTGTAGTACCATATCACCCTATTAGAGCACTTCGCTCTCACACTGCAGGCTTACTTGTTGTTCCTAGAGTATTTAAAAGTAGAATGGGAGGCAGAGCCTTCAGTCCTCTATTTTAATTTTGGTACAGTCCAAAGATGCTTTCTGTTATTGTGGTCCTGTCACCTGCTGACTTGAGATCAGTTTGCATATATTAAAAACAGACTCCAGACCTTTTTATTCATTAGTGGTGTTTAGTTTAGTTTAGTTTAGTTCTGTTTGCTGTTTTCACTGCCTTAAACTGTTGTAAACCTAAACAGGTTTTTATGTCTTTATCTTCTGTGTTAAGAATATTTAGTTTACATGTAATGAAATGTGTGATATAAATAAAATTGCCATTGTCAGAGACGTCTTAATTCTTCATGACAGAGATTTAACAAGTAGGAGAATCATTCCTCATAACCAGAGATGTAAGAAAAATATCGATATGAAATATCGATCGAAAATCACAATATTTTGTTTTATGATACTGAATCGATATTCAAAAGCAGTGTTATTGATTTTTTATTGATAATTTACATGTGTGATTGCAAGCCACACATGGTAAGCTCCACACCTCACCACCATTTGATTCACTTTAGTTTACGTTGCAGTCATTACTTTAATATATTCTACTTATTGTTCAATATTGTTTCTCTATTAAATGTATTTATTTTCCCATCACACCTTCAAATGTTTATGTGGCGTGCATATAAATATTAATACATATTAACACTGCAAGGTCAAAGTTCTGTTATATTAATACATTTTCTTTGTTTGAGTTACCTGGTGTTTGGCTTCTCCTCCTTTCTGGCAAAGGGCTGGGAGGCTGAAGTACCACTGACAGCCTAATTGGATAGAACCACATGCTTCATTGCCTGGGGGGTGTTTCAAGTTTGGTTAATTGTTTTGTATTAGTTGGTTATATGGCAGCCATTTTGTTTTCCCCCGTGTGTGTCATTTGGTTTAGCTAAACGAGTATTTAAGTTCCCCCCGTGTGTCATCTCAGCAGGTCAGTTTGCCTTATGTTTGTTTGAGGGTTTTGTTAATTGTTGTTATGAGTTTTGTTTATTGAGTTGACCTCTTTAACCGGTCTGTCTGTTTAAGTTTTTTGGCTTTGTTAAATATATTTTCACATTTTGGGGTCAATAAAACACATTTTTTTGAATAAAACACCTATGTCCTTTATGCTTTACTGCTTGGTCCCTGACAACATGCAATTACTGTGTATTTCTTTTGTATGTTGCAATTCTTCAACCGCTAGTTGTTAGCAGTTTTTACCACCTTCACTGGATGGACAACACCGGATGTGCCGTGGAAGCGTCTAGTTTGCTAAACCAAAGAAGTGTAACATTGGATGTGTGGCAAATTGTGCTAGCACACTGATGACTGATGAGGAGAAGATACAGCTGGCCCCAGCAGCTTTCAAAGCTAATTTGTGGACTTATTTTGGATTCAGGACAAAAGCCAGAGTCAAATAGTCGAGTAAAACAACAAATTTGCCAGCACATGTGTCTAGACACCATAGCGACATGGCATTAAATGCTCATTTTAAAATGAAATGAGGTGATCCTGCTCAACGGACAATTGAAGAAGTTGACTACCAGCAACTTCAACTCATGCAACAAAAATAACGCAGTAAGTGCTTGTTTTTATTTGCAATACATGAGCCGTCTTAGTGTTGTGGAGAATAAAGGATTTGGTAAATGATTAAAATGCTTGAGCCCCATTACGCTGTTCCTTCCTGATGTTATGATTTAATGTTGTCAGTGTTTTGTTTTATGTTATGTTTAAGGATTTGTTCTCGTTTCCTGTTTTATTGTGAAGGTCTGCGTCTCATGTGAGTGTGTTCAGTTTTACCTCTTGTCTCGTCTTGTTGATTATTCCCAGCTGTGTTCCCCACCTGTGTGTAATCTCCCTGTGTTTCCCTGTGTGTATTTAAGTCGCGTCCTCTGTCTTTGTTGTTTGGCTGGTCCGTCTGTGTATCCACCATGTCTCATTCGTGTGTTCTCCCTGCCATCACCATCATGTACCGTTGTCTACCCTGCTTCATGTTTGAGTTCTGGTTCGTATTCTGTAGTTTAGTTGTTTCCAGTATAGTTTAGTGTGATCTCTTTTTGCCGTTTTTTTTCCTCTTGTGCTTTGTGTTCAATAAATCACCTTCACACCTTTACAAGTGCCTGCAATTGGATCCTCCTTTATCATCTCCACACGGCTCATCTCACTCGCCGTGACAGTACGGACCAGCCAGCTATGGATCCAGCGGCATTCACCCCACCCACAATCTGGTATGCATCTTCTTTTATGTTGCGGCCTTGAGCCGGGTCGTAACACTGACAACACGTCACGGAAATCACTCTTCCAAAGTTGTACCAAGATGTCAAAGCGACCGTGCCGGACTCTCTCAGCTCAGCAGAGACAGTTGCTTTGGCATGCCACACTTGGACTTTGAGAGCCAGTGAATCATATGTAAGTGTTACGGCACATCACATAACTGACCAGTGAAACCTTCAGTCCCATGTACTACAAACCTGAGTCATGCATGACAGTCACACAGGTGAACACATTACAAACTTAAAGAAGTCCAGACGCTTTTCTTTGCAAACTCCTTTGACTACGATGACCTGGATGACTGAGAACCTTCACAGACATATCTGCCCACTGTACTTTTTACACTCTCCAAGTGCTATTACTTGTCAACATTGTGAAACCATTGTAATATCAAGACATGATTCTGTACCTCTTACCAAATCCAGACTTGTACGAGATCCATTATTTAAAACCACTAAATCCTTCTCCTCAAGAATATCCTCTACAACCTTCCCATTAGTCATTATGATGCCTCCATAAAGTGCTGTGTGTTAAAATCACCACACCAAACTATTTCAATCTCCACTCCCTAAGAATTAATTGAATTTCTCTCTTCTTCAATCTTTTACATGGATTATAAAAATGTATTATTTTGAAGCTTCTTTCTTTAGACCACACCTCCACAGTTATTACTTCTAACTGCAGTAGTTAATTGATTAGACTTAACTCCGTTTTAATAAACTTTGTACATCCTCTTCCTTTTCCACCAATTGTGTCTTTGCTAATATCCTTGGATAACAAAATCTAGATGCGGTTTAAGCCAGCGGTCCCCAACTCCCGGGCCTCGGACCGGTACCGGTCCGTGAGTCGTTTGGTACCGGGCCGCGAGAGTTGAGGCTCAGGTGTGAAATGTATGGTTTTCAGGGTTTTTATCGGTTTTCAGCGTTATTTTATTATCGTTTTTATCGTTAACTCGGTTTTCCTGGGTCTTTTCACGTGTGTTATGAATAAATCTTCTTTTTTTCGGTACCGGCACTAGTTTTATTTTGTTGTATTTATCCGCGACACCTTAAAGGCCGGTCCGCGAAAATATTGTCGGCCATAAACCGGTCCGTGGCGCAAAAAAGGTTGGGGACCGCTGGTTTAAGCCATGTTTCTTTATAAAAATAATATCTGGTTTTGAATTAAATGCCCCAATACATCCCTAAAGCTCTTGGCCATTTGCAATTAAGCTCCTGATGTTCCATTGAGGAATTAACATTAAGGTACATTTATAGTACCTGAGTGGAGGATGCACATAAACACGGACATTAAAACTCACCAGAATCAGCATACTTTATTAATCCCTAGGGAAATTATGGGGGTTACAGTTGCTCCAGTACAGTAACAATAACAAAAACAGACCAGACTATTTAACAATACAATGAGCTTTGATGTCCTTAGTCACACACGGCTTGTTATTTAGGTAACAATGAACAGTTTGAGCTGTAACAATGGAGTTGGTGCAGAAAGTTATGCAGTCAGTGATACACTCAGGAAGCACATTGATGTTCTTGGCGTGAGGCTCACGGAGTATCTCCCATCAAGACACCGGATTCAGTCTCCAACCAAGGTTCAGTTTCTGCCTGGAACTTCCAACAGAGAAAATGAATCACGCCACCTACAGCTGTGGAGGAGTGTACACAATTCACAAAATTGTGACCTGGGTCATAACATGATTTTTTTTTTTTTTTTTTTTTTCCCCCCCACAAGAGGGATTAACATATTATTTTTATGTCTACATTTAGTTTATTGGCAGTCAGTTTGCCGAAGTAACAACTATGATAACTTCTCTTGCTCTTGACGAAGGCGGTCGCACTTTTCTCCTCCTCCTCCTCTCCCTTAGCTTCCCTGCTTAGCCTCTTGTGTCCTTGTCTAGTCTCGTGTTTTTTGTATTACTTTTCCCTGGAACACTCTCTCACAGTCTGTTCTCTAAAACCTAAAAGAGGAATTATGGATTTGATCAACTGGTCCCTGAATGCAATTGACACCCTTTTCTCAACGAGAAGTCTGGGCTCGGGTGAGCCTGAGTGCTGAAGATATCTACCTATTTGGAACCATGATAACAGGGTTCTTGCTGATCGGAGCTGGCTTGGCCCTGGCTTATCGAAGAACTAAGGAAGCGGAACCGGCTGTTCAAACCCCCACAAGGCTGCCCGCTGGGATTGAAACGATGGGACGAGGCGTGAGTTTCTCAAAATGGGCTCATTGAGTGCAGCACGGATAAGATCTTGGAGAACCGCACGGCTGCCGTGAATACTCAGAACAAGACCTCTGAGTGCAAACTGGATTACATCTGGAGGGGCTCGCTCGGAATAACACCTCTGAGCGCAAATTGGATCACATCTTGGAGAAGCGCGCTGCGGTCGTGAGTTCTCAGAATCGGCTCTTTGAGCACAAGAATGACAACATCACGGAGCGTAAGTTTGATAACATCATAGAAAGCTCACGGCTCTCCAAGAGGAGATTGAGAGACCAATGTCGGACTGTTAGAACAGCTTTGAAATTCATATGAGTTGTTCGCACTAAAGTAAAAACCACCATTACTTCATGCGGATACCCCTTCGGCGCCAGCTGCGGTCTCAAGGCTGGAGCTGAACAAAACACCCTGATAACGACTGTGTTTAGACTGTTCTTCCCTTTCTATGCAAGGCCACCTGGGTTGGCTGGAAGACTGTTTACTTAGCCTGGCAGGGCAAAGGATGCTGTCTCAGCTGAACTCTGGAGACACACACACACACACTCACACAGACATATATATACACATGCAGACATACACTCATCCCCCCCCTCCCCCTCCAAATGCCTTCAATGCTTATTCCCTTCCGATGCTGACGGTGGATCATGGAGACCAGCGCATAGGCTGCAGGCCCGGATGTACTGTCTACATCGGCTGTCTCTCACCCTTTACCCGCCCCTGTTGCTTGTCATGTGTTTCTTTGGTGTATTAAGAGTTTTTTCATGTGCTGATCTCCCTGTTGGAGCTCAGTCTGGGAGGAGTTATTTTTTTCTCCTTATCTTTCCTCATGTGGTGCTTTTTCATGTTATACCCCTCTGACCTGTCTTCCCCATGTGATGTTTGTGTAATGTATGTATGGTCGGAAGGGTAAGACGGCGCTGGCACGGCTGGCAGCCTTAACCCAATTTCCCTTGGGATGAATAAAGTATGATCAATCAATCAATAACACTTTGAAATGAACAGGAGCCAATGCAGGACCAAAATAGCGTGAGTGAGCAATTTTAAGATAGTTTTATCACTGCGAAACAACAACTTAACAATCCATGGGAAGTCCTGAGCATGTACTTGTTCTGATAAGATCTGCCCATCTTTAAAATATACTCTCACAGTAATTGTCATGGTCCGGGGTCGTTGACCCAGCGTTTTGTGTTTCCTTTTGGTTTCATCTTGTGTTTTGTGATTTTGTATTAGTTAGCGTTGAATCTGTTGTTTAGTGTTTTGTCATCCCTACCTGTGTCTTTCCTCTGCGTTCTGTTTGTGTCCCCGAATTGGTATTGTAAAACAGTCTGTGAGTTTCCTGTTTTACTTTCTAGGTTTTTCTCGTTATGCCCATTAGCTCCAGCTGTGTCCCCTCCTGTGTGCCATTTCCTGATTACCTGGTGTGTGTATTTATAGGCTGTGTCCCAATTCAGGGTATGCACGCTTGAAGTACGCATTTCAAGTGCGATTACGGTGACGGCTGTCCCAATTCAAAGTGTACTTCAAATGCATACTCCAAATGCACCGTCGATTTCCCCAAATATCAAGCGTGGTCCGGTGCATGCTTCGTGGTCCCATATATCTCACAATTCATAGCGCGGCGGTGGGTGTGGATAATTTTGCCGCAAAATACGGCAGAAGGAAGCGGCCGAAGAGTGAACTGTCAAAAGTAAGTACTGAATATTATGTCACTTATTTATGTGCGAATGTTTAAGAACATTAAAACATTACTGTTGGCCACATGTCGGCAAAGTTATGTGACATTAGTGATGTTTGTACTTTCAGCGGTAACTTGGCTTTAAAGCCTCTACTTCTAAATATATATATAGTCGACCTTAATCTTACAGAGAATGTGATGATTTTATGAATAACTAAAGTCAGTCATATATCCACAAACACAACAAGCTGAAAGTCAGTGATGCTGCTCGGTTTGCAGTCCTGAATATGACGGCACAAGCAGGATTCACTGCACTGTTAATGTTAGCTATGTTATATTGCTGCCTCTGTTCGGTGGTGTCGAGCCAAACGGACTTTAACGTGTGTTTGAACGAGCTGACGGTTCACTCGTTAAGCTGAAAGAAAGATGCTTTAATCACAGGAGTCACACATGTGTCCACTGGACCATCTGGAACTCTTCTTGTTTAGCACTCGTTATAACACAAACACTAAATCCTCCTTCTCTTGTGCTGTTTTGTAGCAGTGTGTACACCTGAGACTGTCACCTGTCTGTCTGTCCTGCACTCTCTCTCTTTTCTTTCTCTCTGATTGTGGAATAAAAGTATGAACATGTATTTATAAGTTACACTTGTGTTTGAATCCTGCAGCTTATCACACATTTGATTTCCATGTGTGACGACTGCAAGTGTCCAGAGTGAGGACAGACTGAGGGACCCACTGCTGCACATCATCTGTGAGGCTTTGCACCCTGATGATCCACCAGGACAAACTCAGCAGTGTGTGAGGAAGAGGAGGAGGAAGAGCCAGCAGCAGCTGACAGATGGAGAGAATAGACAGACTGTTCCCTGTTTGTGAAGGACTGCTAGGAAAGTTTAACATAACTAATTGTCTGTCCTGAATCAGTCTTATTAGGTAATGTTCAAATAATGTTATCATCCCAGTGTTTTCAGTGTGGGAGAAAGTACTCAGGGCCTTCAAGTTACACACTATGAAAGGCAGCAACAAGTTTAATATTCAGAAACCTAAAGTATGTATCAGCAGCAGAATGGAGCTAAAAATAAATGTTTGTTTCAGTTCTATGAAGCTTTGAGTATTTTGGATTAGTAGCACTGCTGTGTTTGTTGCATCATATTGCTGTAATTGTTTATATGCTTTATATATTCTGAGGTAAGTTGATCTATAGTGTTACATCATATTCTATAAGGATGTTATGTGTTTGTAGACTTTCTGCCCAGTTTGACCCATTTAGCAGAAGTCAGCCTGTTTAAGGCTCTGATATCTATTCTGTATGACTTAAAGCAGTTATGACATGGTCTGATTTTCTCACCCAATAAAGGAATATTTCATATATCAGTCTGATCTTCATTCTATCAGAAACAGTTATCACAGCTCGTACATTTGCTTTTTACACATATATATAAGCATTGAGCCAAATTTAGTAATGCCAACATATTGAACGAACAATGTTTGTCTCTTATATATAATACATCTGTATATACACTGTCAGAGATACTTGTCTTTGAGTGAAGATTTAAGGTGATAGGAAATATAAATAACTGCTACTTGCATCTTTGACCCAGAGTTCAAGCTCATATATATATTGTAACGATGGTTAAATGTTGTGTTACAATCAGGTTGTTTATCTCTGCACACTGTTGTTTCTTTAAGATACATGTTTGGTTGTGCTGCAGGAAAAAGGGTGTTAAGGCGGGCAGGAAGGGGAGGGGGGGTCCTGTGTTGTTGTGGGGGTGTGACTGTGCGGGGCTGAAGTGAGGTGTTGTATGAGAGCACGCTCCCCGGAGTTAACGGCCCGTTTGCCTGTCGCCGAATAAACGGACAAACTGAGACCAAAACGTCTGGTTCTTGAGAACGTTACACTGGTGTCAGAAGTGAAGCACGACCACCTGAAACGCCCGACACCCTGTTGCTGGCGACGCTGACCGTCACGAGACACAAGGATGTTGCCGGACAAGGTTAAGAGGGAGATGGAAGAGAGGGAGATTCGTCCACGCTCGCCTGCCCATGGAGTGAGGGAAACGGCGCTGCGGCTGTCTGCTGAGGCTGGATTTTCTCCAGGTTTGGCTAGGCTCGGGACCTTTTCGCACCGTGGCAGCGATTCCGGTAGGAGGGAGTCGACCTCGCTTGGCGCGCTGTCACGTGATGTAAACAAACATGGCGGCGCCCAGCAAGCTGCGGCGAACATAAAAACGCCTAAGTTCAGCGGCAAGACGCCATGGGAAGTGTTTATTGCACAGTTTGAGCTGTTAGCTGTTGCAGCTGGCTGGTCTGAGGAACATAAGGCTCTACAATTGGCTTTGTGCCTGTGTGAGGATGCAGCTGCATGCCTGCTGCTGCTGACCGAGGAGCAGAGGGGAGATTATGATGCTTTGGTTGGGGCACTTCAGAGACGTTTCGGGCAGTATAACCAACCGGTGCTGCTGAGGTCGGAGTTCCACAACAGACGCAGATTGCCAGGAGAGCCCCTTCGCATTTTGGCCCATGAAGTCGAGTGTCTTTGCCGGAGGGCGTATGACAGCATGCCACCATCTGTGCAGGCGGAGTTAGCTCGGGACCAGTTTCTACAGGCCCTGAGCCCTAAAGAGCTCCGTATGCAAACCCAGCTGGCTCGACCGGCCACACTCAGTGCAGCTCTGGAGCTAGCGTTGGAGAGGGAGATGCTTGCGGGATCCTCTGGGGGCGCTGATGACGCACTTGTGGTGAGGGCTGTGTCAGCGCCTGTGGAGCAGATGGAGATGCCAGCGGGCCTGTGCGGTTTGGTTCAGACGGCTTCTCTGCAGTCACCTTCCCCTCGGGCTGGCCCACGCCGCCGACCACTGAGCTGCTGGGGATGTGGACAAGTCGGACACCTCATCAGGCAGTGCCCCAAGCTTGCAGCGGTTCAGGGAAACGCCCACGGGCCCGTGTAGGTGGGAGTACACGGGCCAGGGAGAATGACATCCCCACACCACCACCATCTCCACCCGGTGCGGTCATCGCTGTGGGCTGGACCCAGGTTGGCGACTTTTGCCATGTTCCAGTGATGATTGCGGGGGTGTCCTGTACGGCCCTTCTGGACACGGGGTCCAATGCGACGCTGGTCCGACCCGATGTCGTCCCTACCGGAGCTGCTGTGCAACCAACTAATGTGCAACTTAAGACTGTGACCGGTGATTTGGCCCCTATTAGAGGGAGGGGAGTGTTCCAGTTTAAGGTGGGGGACCTCGGTGTGCCTTATGCGGCCTGGGTGGCTGACGTGCAGGACGCCTGCATCCTTGGGCTGGATTTTTTGCGAGCCATTGGTGGTGTACTGGACTTAGGCAAAGGCTTCCTTATACTTCCTGATGGGAAGAAGGTGCAGCTTGTCCCTCCCCCGGTCTGCCCAGCATCTGCCGCAGCGTCCACCTCCACTTCGGAGACCCCCGCAGACCCGCCAGCAGAACAGCAAGTGGAGGAGGAGGAGGAGAGGCTCTCAGCAGTGAGGAGCATCTGGTCCAAGAACTGTGAGGGGCTGACTCCACAGCAGCAAGAGAGTCTATGGCAGGTACTGAGAGAGTTCAGTGACATTTTTGCCCTGAAGGAAAGTGATGTCGGCTTGACACACTTGGTAGAGCACGTCATTGAGACCGGGGATGCCCAGCCTATTAAAGTGCGCCCCCGCCGCCTGCCCCTGGCTCATCAGGAGGCTGCTGACAGAGAGTTGTGTGAAATGATGAAGGCGGGCATCATAGAGCCATCTGATAGCCCGTGGGCCTCCGCTGTGGTGATGGTGCCTAAGGAAAACAGCCCGAGGATGCGTTTCTGTGTGGACTACAGACCACTCAACAAAGTGACAAAAAAGGACTCTTACCCCCTTCCCAGGATTGACGAGTCTCTCGATTTAGTAGCCGGATCCTCCTGGTTCTCCACCCTTGACCTGCGGAGTGGCTACTGGCAGGTGCCACTGTCCCCTGAGTCCAGACCGAAGACAGCCTTCTGCACCAACAGGGGACTGTGGCAGTTCAAAGTCCTGAGCTTTGGTCTTTGTAACGCTCCTGCTACCTTTGAGAGGCTGATGGACAGTGTGCTGGCTGGTGTCCCACGCCAACGGTGTCTGGTCTACCTGGATGACCTTCTAGTACACGGGAGCTCCTTTGATGCTGCCCTGGATGGCCTGAGACAAGTGTTGGGGAGAGTGGCAGCTGCAGGCCTGAAACTGCACCCCGACAAGTGCCACTTCATGAGGAGGGAGGTGGAGTTTCTGGGCCACAAGCTGGGTCAGGAGGGCATCGGCACTTTGGAAGAGAAAATTCACACCATTACTGAGTGGCCCACACCGGCGGACCAGAAACAGCTCAAAAGCTTCCTAGGACTGGCGTCTTATTACAGGAGGTTTGTGAAGGGCTTTTCCTCTATAGCTGCACCACTCTTCCGCCTGCTGCAGAAGGACCGTGACTTCATCTGGACCCAGGACTGTCAGCAGGCATTCAACACCCTCCGCAGGTCGCTGACAGAGTCCCCAGTCCTCGCCCCCCCTGACCCCACCCTGCCTTTTGTCCTGGACACTGACGCAAGCAATGTGGGGCTGGGAGCTGTGTTGTCGCAAGTTGGGCCGGAAGGTGAGAAGGTGGTGGCGTACTTCAGCCGGGTCCTGAACAAGAGTGAGCGGCGCTACTGTGTCACACGACGAGAGCTGCTGGCCGTGGTGGCAGGGGTGAGACACTTTAAGTACTACCTGTGTGGCACATCATTTGTTATCAGAACTGATCATGCCGCCCTCCAGTGGTTGATGTCTTTCAGGGAGCCAGAGGGACAGGTGGCTCGCTGGCTGGAAGAGCTCCAAGCCTTCAATTTCACTGTGGAGCACAGAGCAGGGACGCACCATTCTAACGCAGATGCCCTCTCTCGCCGCCCATGTGCTGCAGCTGGCTGCCGTTACTGTGAGAAGCGAGAGGAGACAGAGCGGGAACTCACAGCAATGGATGGAGCAACACAGCTCACCTGCAGGGCTCTTCTGGTGGTGGATGCAGCGGAGTGGAGGGCACGGCAGGAACAAGACACTGACCTGCTGCCAGTCCTGCAGTGGCTGGAGAAGGAGGAGCGACCCCTTTGGGATGAGGTCACTGGGTTTTCCATCTGTACCAGGGGGCTGTGGGCCAAGTTTACAGCTCTCAGGCTGAAGGAGGGGGTGTTGGAACGTGCCTGGAAGGATCCCGCCACAGGGGAGGACAGGTGGCAGGTTGTGGTGCCAAGGTCGCTGAGGTCAGCTGTGCTGGAAGCCTGCCATGGGAGCACTGGCTCCGGCCACTTTGGGGTGTCCAAGACCCTCCGCCGCCTCCGCCAGGGCTACTACTGGGGCCAGCAGCGGAGGGATGTGGAGGACTTTTGCCGCAGCTGTGATGCATGTTCCTCGCACAAAGGGCCACAGGACCAGTCCCGGCTCAGCTTCAGCAGCAACCAGCAGGAGCTCCAATGGAGCGAGTAGCTGTGGGCGCCATGGGCCCATTTCCTCGTACAGACAGAGGAAACCGCTATGTCCTTGTGGCCATGGACTATTTCACCAAGTGGCCGGAAGCATATGCCATCCCAGATCAGGAGGCGGAGACTGTCGCTGACGTGTTAGTGGAGGGGATGTTCAGCCGCTTTGGAACAGCAGAGACCCTCCACAGTGACCAGGGGCGTAACTTTGAGTCCAAGGTATTTGCTGCCATGTGTGAACGCCTTGGGATTAAGAAGACCCGCACCACCCCACTTCACCCCAAAGCGATGGACTGGTGGAAAGGTTTAACAGGACGCTGGCCCAGCAGCTAGCCATCCTTACCTCAGAACACCAACGGGACTGGGACTACCATCTTCCCTTATCCTCATGGCCTACAGGTCGGCAGTGCAAGACTCCACCCAATGTACACCTTCCTGCTCATGTTAGGGAGAGCTGAGAACTCCCGCGGGAGTTGGCTTTTGGGAAGCCCCCGGACGCCGCCAGAGGCACCACCAGGCCGGGACTACGCGAGGAGGCTGCAGGACCGGCTGGATTCTGCACATTCCTACGCCTGGGAGCAGCTGGCGAAGGCAGGCCTGCGCCAAAAGAGGAATTATGACATCACCACTAAGGGAGGCACTTCCGTGCTGGGGAGCTGGTGTGGGTCTACAGCCCAAAGAGGAAGAAAGGACGGTGTCCTAAACTGGACAGCAGCTGGGTGGGGCCCTGCAGCGTCCTGGAGCGAGTGGGGGAAGTTGTTTACAGGGTGCAGTTGCCTCCTAGAGGGAGGAAAGTGGCGCTGCACAGAGATCGGATGGCCCCTATAGAGGGCAGTCCCTCCCCTCCTTCCCTGAAGGACGTGTACAGAGTTCCCCTGACCCTGCACAGAGGGACCCCCGGCCGGAGCTGCGTTCCCCTCCCTTGGACTCTCCACCTCAAAGCCCTGACGCTCCGTGTACACCCCAGGGGCTCAGGAGGTCAAGGAGGGAACGTAGGCTACCACCCCGCCTCAGAGACTGTGTTGTTCCCTCGGGGACGAGGAACTTATTGCTGGGGGGGCAGTGTAACGATGGTTAAATGTTGTGTTACAATCAGGTTGTTTATCTCTGCACACTGTTGTTTCTTTAAGATACATGTTTGGTTGTGCTGCAGGAAAAAGGGTGTTAAGGCGGGCAGGAAGGGGAGGGGGGGTCCTGTGTTGTTGTGGGGGTGTGACTGTGCGGGGCTGAAGTGAGGTGTTGTATGAGAGCACGCTCCCCGGAGTTAACGGCCCGTTTGCCTGTCGCCGAATAAACGGACAAACTGAGACCAAAACGTCTGGTTCTTGAGAACGTTACAATATATATATATATATATAATCTGACAATACATATAATATTGTCCATATTATATTAACATTACCACAGTGAGATGACTTTAGTCTCATGAACAACATTAGCTAATTATTATTTACTAACTAATCTTGAAATGACTGTTCAGTACAGAAATGAAGCCCAACTATCATGTTTTACAGTCCTGTGGTCTCAACTAATCAAAGTGATGTCATGACAAAAATGAATGAACAACAAAACATTTTTTCTCCTTCATTTCTGTCACACAAAGCTGTGTGAAACATTTCTCGCGGTTAGTATCTCGCGGTTAGTATGTTCAGGTTGCTAGGCAACCTGAACAGCGCGACGAAGGCTAGACTGTCCCATTTCACAAGCCTCTCACTTCCGCACTTCCCGTACTTGTAGTACGCACCGTACGTAGTACGCGTAGTGTGCGTACTTCAAGCGTGCAGACCCTGAAAGAGATGATGAGCTGCTAGACCTCATCAGAGAGGACATGAGGCAGCAAAGAGAGGCTGAGGAGAGGAGAGCAGGGAGAGGACGGACAGACTGTTTTCACTTCTAGAAAGATTAGTTCCCAAATGAGTTATGTATTGAGAAATTTATTTATTTGAATATATTTGTTACATTGTTATATGTGTTGCATTAGTTTAAAGGTTTTATGTTATTAATAAATTGATTCAAACAAACAGTAATTGTCACTGAACTCAATTTGATTTACAGGCATTTGTAACACGTATGAACATGACGCTAACTTTGAAAAATATTACTTGGATATTTAATTAAACAAGAATATTTCAAATACACAGTATGTAAAGATGGAAAAACAATATTTTCAGTTGTTCACACAGGATTAACCTGAGTGACCTGTTCCTGGACCGTTTCTTGAACAACTGTAATAGATTACAGGAAGTCTCTGGCAGTGTTGCTGAATCTGCCCGAGCAAGATCAGACGTGGATGGATGGGCTGCTGTAACTGAGACCTGCGGTTTGTCTTTTCTGGTGGGCGAGTGGAGAATCACACAGGGTGGTCTGCAAAGAGAGCTTTAGGATGCTTCCTCCCACTGTCCACTGCATCGTCCATCCACAGGGTTTGCAGGGCTCACTCGTGGCTGCCACACCACTAAGATGTTTACAGAGATATGCAAGCAGGAGATGGTGGATGCTATATTATTAGTATAATACTTGTAACTCTGTAGCAGACAACAGTTTGATAAAGTGCTATGTAAAATAACAAACAAACAAAAGATTAGATTCTATACGTTTCAAAGATATTTAGTTTATATATTTTATATGATACAGTACATGTGTGAGAATGACCGATGTTGTGGCAAAAAATGATCGTCTGCCAAAAACTGATTTCCGGTTTTTTCCCTAAACTGATTGCTCGTATTTAATCTGCTATGAATAACTTGTTGGTCTATAATACGTGAAACATGTCAAATGTGTCCCTCATTAGTGATATCACGTCACTCTGAGCCACCAGCAACATTCCTGTAACAAGGTAGAAGCTGCAATCAGTTTTTGGCAGTGACTTTTATATATCCTTTATTCATCCAGTTAAAAAAAATAATCTTATTGACATTAGAAATTTATTTTTTAAGAGTAATCTGGCCAAGAGGACAGCAGACAGCGCAACACATATATCAATTGTACCTACATTATAACCAGAGTTATAAAGATACTTGAACAACAGGTAATTATTGTATATATAAAACCCCTTAGTAAACCATGTTCACCGAAGTCTATTTACCAACATACATAAAGATATTACACATATTACACACGGAAACATTGGAAATCAGTTTTGGCAGGCGAACACTTTTTTGGCACAACGCCGGCAATATTTCAATTATCCGTGTAATTAGCTAAGTAATTCCTAAATGTGTGTAGATTAAAGGAAATTATTTTACCTGGATATGATTGTCTCTGATGAGCCTAAGGTACAAAACGTGCGGCCGGCGACGATAAGGTTTTTCTAGCTCCTAGAGAAATAAAATTGTCCAAACAACGGAGCGACATTTCTGGGTCCATTTTAAAGTTTTCGCGCTGTGGCGCTAGCGAACGGGAAAAACACGCAAGTAAGGGCGGAGTTGAAGGCTAGGAGGCTGTCCACAGCCCATCTGTTATGTTGGATACTCATTGTTTGTTTAATAAAGTTTCTATGGAGAAAAAAAGGGGGCTGTCCAGGCCTTCTCACTTCCTGACTACACTACACTACACTACCTTGTGACGTAGGTAGGTAGTGTCCTTATGAGCATCCTTCCCCTGAATTCGGACACAGCCATAGTGTGTGTCTGACTGTGCTCCTCGTTGCGTCGTCTGCATTACGCTGCATTACTTTGGTGTTTCTCTGTGTCTCTCTGCTCCGCGCCTTGTGTCCTTCCTGTGTGTTAGTTTTCCCAGTCTAGGTTTATGTTCAGTTCTGCCCTCACCTTGGTTTATTCTTTGTAATTAAAAACTCACTCGCATCTCCACCGCCGTCTGCAACTTGGGTCCTCATTCTCTCCACCACACGACTGCTGCCCCAGCCGTGACAGTAATAGCTATCACAACCACAACAGGCATTAGACATTTTTTCTGAGTTAGATTTTGTGCAATTTGCAGTAAATTGTGGACCACAGATTTTGTAATTTACATTTGTGTGACTTATTTAAATCTCATTATCATGAAAGTGAAACTGTTAAACATGCATGTGCAATAACTTTGAATCACAAACTGACACTGGGCATCTTCAGTAAATCCTGCAGCTTTTTAACATCAAAGAAGTGTTTGAGCTGCTGCAGACGTTAGTAAATCTCACCGTAAATGTTCCTTCTTTAAAATACAAACTTTGTAATGAAGGGATAGTTTTCACGAGCTGTTCTCGTTTATGTGTCATAAAATGACAGGGCCACATCACATCGAGTTCATCTCCTGTACATTGTAGTTTTAACATGCGGATATCAGATGTCACGTTGTTAAAAACAGATTAGTGTAAGGGTGTTCCAATTTTCAGCACCTCTCTTCACTTTTCCTGAGTCCTTATCAACTCCCACTGTGACGTTTTCATCATGGCCAAGGAAAAGAAGATAGGAAATACAGTCATTGCTGTATCCCAATTCAGGGTCTGCAGCCTTAAAGTACGCAGCCTTAAGGGTCCACACGGGCCGCGTACTCAAAGGCCGCTAAGGCCGGAAGTGCGAGGCTTGTGAAATGGGACGTTCTAGCCTCCATTGCGCTGCCCAGGTTGCCAAGCAACCATGATACTAACAGCTGGAAACGTTTCATACAGCTTTGTTTGACAGAAATGAAGGAGAACATCTTTTGTTCATTTGTTTCTTTGTTTCTACATGAGCTTTGATTATATAAGTATCTGAGGCTGAGACCACAGGACTGTAAAACGTGATTATTGGGCTTCATTTCTGTACTGAACAGTCATTTTAAGATTAGCTAGTAAATAACAATTAGCTAATGTTGTTCATGAGACTAAAATCATCTCACTTTGGTAATGTAAATATAATATGGCAAGTAAGTACATAATATTCAGTACTTACTTTTAAAGGTTTACTGTTTGGCGCCCTGCTTCTGCCGTTTTTTTTTTTTTTTTTGGTAAAATTATCCACACCCACCGCTGCGCTATGCATTCTGGGATATGTTGGGCCACGAAGTGTATGCCGCTACATCCTTAAAATTCAGGGAAATGAAGGACGCATTTGAGGGCCGCATTTCGGGCAGCCTTTGAATTGGGAAAGCCTTTGTCGCGTCACTGTGACGTAATCAGCCTTAAAATGCGGCCTTTAAGGCTGCAGACCCTGAATTGGGATACAGCCATAGACTATCTGCACCTTAGCATGTGCTACTTCCTGTGGGAAAACTCTTGTAGGGCGCTTCGTTTCCGGTGTGATATTTGCGTCTTGTTTACGGTCGGGTTTTACGACAAAGTCAACCAAATGAATGAATCAAGCGGCGATTGACATTTCTCAAGATGTCTTGGGCATTTACCAAATATATCTGTAGATGATGTTCATCGGCTTGTCAATATTTTTCTCTCGCGCTTCAGAGCAAAAGAGAGAAAGGATTGAAATTTCTGAGTATTTGTATATAGAGTTCCCTCGTTTATTGCTTTAAAGCTGGCTATTTAAAGCTGGCTTCAAATACCCAGCTTTATTTTGTACAATTATTTTAGATGTTTTAAGGCTGTAAAACCCATCACTACACACTTTATACACTTTTCTTAGACAGGCATGAACAGTTTCACACTTTTCTCTCTTGTTTAAACTCTCAAAGTTCAAACCTTTGTAAAAAAAAAACAGGAGAAAAGTCCATTATAGAATGAAACCAAAGATCAAAACCTGTTTTCAGTCCCAAACATTTATTTGACAACTAAACATACAGTATATTTGTTTTCCTATAAATAATAATGACATATTTTAGAACTAATGAAGTTAACCTTAAGCTTAATTGCTTAATTTAATTTTAATGCACCTTATAATCCTTCTACCTTCCTTTAGCATGTCCAGAAGTCCAACTTTTTGTGCGATGGGTAGCATCTTCCTCTTCCTTTTGGGTGCTACCGCAGGTGCTTTTGACGGTGCAAAACGTTTCGTCGACATTGTTGTTTGTTGGCGAGAAAATTTTACAGACATACAGTACAGCACTTCAGAGTCACACTGCTAGTGATCGATGTAGTGATTCTGTACTGTACGGGAGAGCATGGCATGGGGGAGATGACAATGATCTGCGCTGATCGGGATGCAGAACACAATGCGATTAAAAAAAAGCATGCAAAATTGCACTAAAAGAAACCATGAAACACCGAAGCTGCAAAAGGTGAACGGCGTTATAGCGAGGGACCACTGTAATTGTGAAGATAAGTCACAACATACCCTTCGTGGATACTAATACATAGAGAGCCTTACCCGCAATCATTCATGTATTTTTTTTTATATCCTGTGGCTTTTTTCATGGTTTCTTGACATGCTGTGTGGGTGTGATATCAACATCACGGGGAAACATCTTTGACTATTGTTCACCTGTAGTTTGAATGCTGGACATTTGCCTGTTTAGATCATAAGAACTGTCACTATGCAGAGATGTGCTTCAGATTTTGTAATGCAGTTCTGCTTGTGTTGAGTGACGTAAACAAACAATCGATCTACGCTCCTCAAACATCAAAATTAATCATTTGATTTTTTCATGACACAGCAATGGTGAGTGTTCCCACGCTCTGCTCTTTGTAAGTTAACATAATCTTTCCGTTTCCGTATTTTGGACATGATTTTGGAGTCCACCTTAGCAGTAGCAATTGACTGCAAAATAAAGCTACCGGAAATGTACAACCCTACATCCGGTCTTAAAACAGGAGGTTAGCATCTTCTCGTGCACGCCAAGTGTTCTCAGTCACGTGATCGCAAAGCAACAAACCACAGCAGAGCAGGGAAAGAGGGCGGAGCAAAGTGTGCTGCAGGAGAGGAGTCGAGCAGAGAGAGCTGCCTTTTCATAAAACGGGAGTAAAGTAGTGAACTTAGAGGAGAGAAACAAACTAAAGTACCGATCATAAACCACTACCAACGTCTGGATCGATATCTGCATCGATCTGCCCACCCTTGTCTCCTGGATCGTAGCTGAGATCAGCGTGAACCACGTGGGTCTCTGCTCCCTGATCTGTTTCCTGTGTTTGGAAAGAGTTCCAGCTTCATCACGGAGTTTCTCTCGGTTTGTGGGCTCATCTAAAGGTAAGCACCGAGCTAACTTTACTGTGAGTTCAGTTCATGTTGAGTTTAGCTCCTGAATGAGGTCTTCTGCTGCTCTCCTCGGTGTCTGTTCACAGTTTATTGTCAACACGTTGAGAGAAGAGTGAGAGAGTGTTTGGAGAAAAACACCAACTAATCATTAGCTCAGCATGCTGGGAGAAGTTGGAGCAGAAAAGTCTTTTCATTGTCCCTGCAGCTGTTTTTCTGCCTGCACCAAACCTCTACAGCCTCATTTCTATTTAAGTGATAACAGGAAATCAGAGCGATCTGCTGCAGTATCAGGGTCACAATAAACTTTATTGTCCAGCTGCTGTGGCAGATGAAGAATGTTTTTAATCATTTTGTGGATTGAATGTTGGATTTATTTTTGGTTTTCCCTGAAGAAAACAGAAGTTTTGTTCACTTGTGGTTTATGATGGAGTTTGATTCAGCTACTTTACCATACCATAATTTATTTACATAGCTAATTTTTCAAAACTCGTAGTGGATTAAGAAATAAAATAGTGAAAATTACCAGTATCCCGAAGACACTTGTGTTTTTGAGCCAGTCGGCACCCATATGTAATATGCGTAAGGAAAGTGCAACTGGATTGTACGTTCTGATGGTCTCTGCTGAAGATAATATTATTGTTAAGTAATGCAGCTGCTTCACTTAGGCTACTAGCAGGTTTCTGAGTAGATATCTGTGTAGTGGTTTGAAATGTACCACTTTTTCTTTCAGTTTCCTTGTCAGGAAACAACTTCCTGTTCAGCTGAAATGCCTTGGTTTTCAGTGTGTCTGAGAGCGTTTCAGTGGAGTCTGTGAGAACATAATAATGTCCCTTACGGCATCTCATAGGGACTCGTCTTGATGTATTCTCAATCATCCAGGAAAGTAAATCTCCAAAAGTTGATTCTGTTCATCTGGATGTGGGAGAAACGTTTCGTCACTCATCCAAGTGACTTCTTCAGTCTCAGCTGACTGCAGGTTTCCCCAACCTTATAAACAGTACATTTGCATAATGACTGAAACCAGCCCACTGAAGGAACAATGGGCTGTGAGGTCAGTTCCTTAATCTTAATTATGCAAATTCTCATGACCATTGATCAACAACCACTGACCAAAGCCCACTGATCAAAGAACACTGATCAATGGCCATGAGTACCATTCACAGAGAGTTGGGGAATGGCTGCAATCACAGCATTGTAAGATGGCGAAAGATGTACCCTTAGGCCCCCTCCTCGATTCAGAGATGGTCTTTCCCTTTTCATGTAAATGGCCTCCTTGACTCCGCGCTCAAACCAGCGTTCTTCCCTGTCCAGGATGTGTACATCCTCATCATTGAAGGAGTGTCCACTGGCCTGTAGGTGTAAATAGGCTGCAGTCAGCTGAGACTGAAGAAGCCACTTGGATGAGTCATGAAACGTTTCTCCCACAAAACACTACATTCAGATGAACAGAATCAACTTTTGGAGACTCATAGGGACTCCTTCTTTGTGTATCTATGGAAGTTCATATAGAGATTGAAAGACCACGTGACTTTCGCGCATTGCTTTGTGGGTACAAATGGCAACAAAATCAAAACACTGCATCAAGCGCTAGTATTTCCAGCACCGGTAATAATTAATTCTGCGGTTTTAATCCCTACTTGCATTTTATTTGCCCCAAAAACAGTTATGTACAAAACGACGGAGAACACGGCAGGTCCGTACAAATACAGACTTGATGAAAAGGCAAAAAAAAGTACGAGGAAAAAAACCAAAGGAGTTGAAAGGGTGAGACCCATACGAGCATACAGAGTGGCGTAAGGACGTTAGCATGCTGCCCGACTATTTATTATTATATGGTCCTAAGTGTGAGTGCATACACTCACAAAATGTTTAGTAACTTCAGATCCCTGCAACAAGCCGAGGTCCAGTTTACTTTGGTTATTTGGACTATTCCATTTCACAGCTGTTGTTAAATTCTTTTCTTTATCTCCTGTACAGGCCAACGCAATCTATTTGTTGTTTCAGGTTGTAGTAGGGCTGGGCCATATTATACCGTTCACGGTAATACCGGTACAATGTTAGGCAACGATAAGAAAATGAAATATCGTGATATAATATGGGTGAAACGCGCATGCGCAGTGCCTTTGTTTTCATATGCACATGGCCGAAAAAGCACGGCAGCAACAGAGAATGAGAAGGGAAAAAGCGGATCGTTGAGTGAAACGGATGAACCAGAATTAGTTTGTAAAAATGGTTCCACTTCAGTGATGTGGAACTGGTTTGGTGTTTGTCCATCAGATACACAACAAAGCACTTTTTTTTTTGTAGAACATGCAAGCGGACCGTCGTTATTGCCGTATTTGTCGGACTAAGGCGCTCGTAAATCTGGGTCCTAAACTCCGTCTGCTTCAGGTCCCAAAGTCAAACGAACTCTGCAGCATCACTGAGAGTTAAAAACTGTCTAAATTCTTTCATCTTTAATAAAATGATCAGCGTTGCTGCTTTACCAGGTGTAACTATGAAGTTTAACATCCAGGCATCCATGAAAACAGGATTTATTACCACTTAACGGAGTTAGAAGCTAGCAGGAAGTTAGCGGAAGTTAGCTCGCTAGTTACCCCAGCATGATATACTGTGTTCTGACTGAGAGATTTCTGAATAAATTCAAACGTACAGCTCTGCTATCACTTCCAAAATAAATGAAGACAGGAAACTAAACAGCAGTGACGTTTGTAGGGTTACTGAAGTTGGACTAGCTGGTTTATAATGATGTGCTACGTGATCGCTAGCAACACAGCTATGTTAGCATAACATAAACAATGAAGTTGGAGGATGAACGCTAACACTTTTCCACTCGATAAAAGTTAACATGAAGGTTCCTGATGGTTAGAGACAAATGCAATCGCATGGCAGGATGCTGTAAACGGACTAAACTTCAGTCAGGAGAACAACTGAGATAATCTAGCCACAATACCAGGTTAGTCAATAATATACTGCAACAACATGGGAATAGAGCAGCTGTGATAGAATACAGCATTAATGAATCAATGGTACAGAAGTGGAGGAAGCAAGAAGTATGAGTTGAATAAAGTTTTATTTATCTGACTGCTTTATTTTGCTTAATGTGCCTCATAATCCCGTGCACCTTATGGTCCGAAAAATACGTATTTTACTTTTTTATTTGGCAACTGCAGTTTAATAGCAAAGCACTTCTTTTTAACTTCAGTGGATATTATACATGGTTATGCTCAGGATATGTCAGCCCATTTCTACTGGAAATGCCTTTTGGTTAAACTTTCAGCAAGGAATTTGCATTTGCACTGTTTCGAACTGGCATTATTGCTTCATTCTATTATAGAATCTTACAAGAAAGAGGCAAAATTGTATTCCATCATACTTTATTACCTGCTTCAATAAAAACCAAATCAACAATGCAACAAAAAAAACCAACAACATTGCAAAACAGCATACTGGAAAACAGTTATTCATCACTTGATTGCTTCAATACAACCCTTGGGCACATATATGCGGGACTTTTTGTGGCTATTTTGACATTGCTCTCTCTCTTAACCGATCAAATCTTGCTGTGGTAGCAGCTTTAAACTCAGTATGACCCAGGTTGATAGAGGGTGTCCAGTGTGAGATTATTCTGTTATCATATGTTACCTTATATCTGTAATCAAAGTAGTTGAATTATGATACTGCTGTAGATCATATTATACCCCTTAATATAGAGTGTGTGATCAGTATGTAGTTTTAGTTTGCATTATACTTCTGACTTAAAAGAGTGTGAAAATCATTAGATCTATTTGATTGACCTGTATTATTCGACACTGTTGAATGTGTTACATGGTTTCTTGACATTTCATACTGCTGAATCATGAAGAGAATGTTGTGTGCAGGAGACCTTGGGTCTAGAATAGAAGAGAAAAGACCACATTCCATACCCCCACCTTTACAGAGAGCAGAAAGACAGGGAGCCGAGGTCATAACTTAGGCGCCGTAAGAGAGAAAACATGTGAATGTTTAGGCTTTTACGACTAGGTGGGGGCTACTAGGGGCTATAAAAGGCTGAGTAACCCGTCACCATTTTGAGACTTGCTGTGACCCTCTGCAGGCAGGTCTCCCCATCATGATGGTTCTTATGCTCTTAAGTGTTGAATTGCATGGAATAAATAATTGTTGATTGAGCATTTATACACCGAGTATTGTCCTTCCTTCAGCCCAAAGATTAAAAGAATTGGGAGATTTTAACACCAGTCTGGATCGCATTCCAGCATTTTGTAGGCTGGTTTTCCTACAAAACACAACAAATATTAGCCCGCAAAGCCACAGTGAACAAAGCAGCATAGCGCAACGAATTCAATCCAAATCAATATAAGAATTATTTGTTACCTACATCAACAATTATGTTATGATAAATTACGTAATAACAACAACAGAAGACTTACCTTCGTGGAAATGCTTAGAGCAGACTAACATGTGAGCTGGAGTGTTCTGAAACGTTATATTTGGTCTTCGAATGGCTGCAATCCAGGCCATCTGTCGGCTCTTTGTTACCTCAGAAACATGGCTTGAACAATTTCTCTTCCACGACGTAATCCGATAAAAACCGATCTCTTTACCAGTCAGCTTCCCGTGGCTGTCATGCGACCGGTTATTGCAGTTAATAATACAACAGCTTCTTGCCATTTTTTTGTGTTTTTTTTTTTTTTTAGCTGTGTGACTGTTTTCATGTGAAAGCCTGTGTGCGCTAGTACCGCTTGCTACTCGTTCCCAGAATCCTTTGTGGTTTTACCCTGGAAATGATGTCACATTTTAAATCTCTATATACAGGGTGTAGCATCCCCTGGGTAAAGGTGGTGGTATGCAGGGCGCTCAGTGGCTTTTTTCAAGTTCTTGTAGGCAGCTGATGACTTTCTTTTTGTAGTTTCTTCTGGGGTTTCACCTTGAAGCTTCATAGGTATTGTTGTCACTGAGGAGTAGTAATTAGGGCTGTTCGATATAACGATATATATCGGATGACGATAGAAAAACGTCTATCGTTTCATTTTACGCTATCGTTTGTTTCGTGGTGTCGCAAAATAAACTGTTTACGGCAATATTTTTTCATTATTTTGATGGTCACTGTAGTGGCTATATGAATTTCCTAAAGTTCTCTCTTTCTCTTATATTTAATATAACCACACTACAGACGGACAAGCGCTTGTTTTTATGCGTTGTCGTTAGCAACAACGACGGTAAAACCACCTCGTGTCCGCTTGTTTATTTTCCACATAAACCTTTCACAATAAAGCTCAAGATCCTGTTGAGACTTTTCAAAATAAACTGAATCACGTGAAAGATGCAGAGTATTTACGGATGAGAAGCAAAAAAGAGCCGTCAGGTGCTAAAAAATAAACCTTAGACTCAAACATTAGAACAGACTTTTCCCCGCAGCACGCCGTGTAATAAATACTCACAAAGAAAACGGCGGCCGTTACAACTTATGTCTAAAAATGTATCGTTCCATGCATCAGTTAAAACACTCGACTCCAGGTACGCGACGCCCAGCTGGAAACACTTCACGCAAGTCGAGCTGCCCAACATTCACAGAATTTACAGAAAATGTTACATTTTTGTGATTTATATCGTTATCGGACGATAGATGTCTTAATATCGGGATATGAGATTTTGGTCATATCGCACAGCCCTAGTAGTAATGTTTATTTGCTCTGCTTCTTCTTGTCAGGGATAAAATACATATCTATACTTTTGTGTCCCAGCTGAGTAACAGGAGGAGAAGAGTCTGGTGGAGCAGCAATTTCAGCCATTTGGACTCAGCTCAGCCACTACAGAGGAAACAATGACTTCAACAGAGAAGGTGAGAAAAGTATCACAGTTACACTGTTATTGAAACTGTGCACAGCTGGTTGTTAACAGCAGCTTTATCTTTTCCATCCTGGGCTCCTCCATACATACAGAATCTACATTCACAAACAAAAACCACAGAAGTTACAAGAAAATACAAAGATCATATTTTATCAGCACACATTGAAACAACAATATCATCAGTTGGACTCCCCATTTTTCATGAAGTAAAAGTTTTTCACCTGTGACCAATATTTCTTCGATTATGTCATTTTCATTGCAATTCTCATTGTAGCACATCATTATAATGTGAAACTATCACCAGAAGGCGGTGGTAACCAGTGTTGGGCAAGTTACTTTGAAAAAGTACTTAATTATAGTTACTTTTTTGAAGAAGTAACTAGTAACTAAATTAGTAACTGAGTTACAATATTCTAAAAGTAATTAATTGAAAAGTAACTATTGCGTTACTTTAAAAAAAAAACCTCTAACCCTGTGGGGTGCAGGGTATAATTGACCATTTTTAACTACTTTTGATTTTCCCTCCACATTTTACCTTTAAAAACTATTTACTTTGCCTTGTTTGGTATCATCCTTTTCAGCACAACCTCGCGTGTCTGAATTTACAGTCATGTTTTCATTTTGACATACTGTATTAACACAATTGATGTAAAATCAGACAAAAAACATAAAATCCGAGTAGAAAAAGTGATATTTTTTACTGTAACAACCACAAACATGTTTAATGAATCTTATTTCATAACTTTAAATGCAAATATAAATCGTCAATCTTAAAATCCTATGCACAAGTTTTACAAACTACAAAGTTATTTGCATCCATTTACCTTTTACCTTTTACCCTTTTTTAAAAATAACCATTTCAAACTATTTACAGAACAATCAGCTGTTCTTCAATAAGATGTGTAGCACTTACCTGGATTTATATACAGTACCAATGGATAACTACCAAGGTAATGAGTAATTTGGGCTAGTATCAGAAGATAAAGAACGACTCTTAGAGCTCTGGTATATGAATGGCAGAGGAACCAGACAAACACAGTTGTGTGGCTTAAAAGTGCTTTAGTGATTTTAAGCCTTGTAAAAGAAATTTGTAAACAACACAGTGTTACAACAGGTTTAACAAAACTTCCAGTATAAAATTCTCCCCCAAAGTAGCAAAAAAAATAGAATAAAAAAAATTGTGCACAAGTAAAAGTATTAGTCTTTTTTAAGTCCAAATGGTACCGGTGGGGCCCATGACAAACGGGTGTATTGCAATAGAGTCTGTCCAATGGTAAGAGTGTGTGTGATTGTCTATCCTACCGTACTACTTGTACAGTAGAGGATTGTAGTCCATCAATGTGCAAATGAGTGTGCGTGTGTATGTATATCGCCTCCTAGGATCTTGGGTCGGCTCGCCATCCAGTTAACACTGGAACGCTCTCGGTTCTGGAATCGCTGACCTGGTCTTTGGATTCGTCCCATATAAAAAACCTGACCTATAAACAATGGTCAAATATATGTCACGAACAATTTAGGAATAACTCTCACAAATTAAACTAAAGTAGTGTCACAGTGCAGTAACTACTATTCAGATCAGCTATCATCAATTCAATCATCATCAGTTCAATCATGTTGTACAACATTAAAATATCAAGTTTCAAAGTATCAATATCCAAAATTTCACAGTATCAAGGTTCAATACTTATTTGTAACCTGCAGTAACATTAAAGATTACCTACAAGGCTTCAAACATTCAGGAATTATAGTCACCATATAATTCACTTTCATTGTAAACATTAATTACATCCATCAAAATAAACTCACTGTACATATATATCTAATCACAAATAAATAAGTATATTACCCCTTTCAAGAAATGGAATAATATGCAAATGCTTATCAGAAATTGAACAAAGTGCAAACAATCAGGTTCAATAACATGTAAACACAAGGACTCAGTCCACAAATAGGAGTATTAAAATAGAAGTGCTTAATCCCGCTTGTACCATAGGCCTACTAGTACAAGTGGAAATACACTAAAAATTACCTCCAAGTATTCAATACTGAGTATTGTAAAACAACAGAGTGACATCAAAATTAAACAGGAAGCAGGATAAAGTCTGCTTACAATTATCTCTCATAAAGTTATTTTTTAGCTGCTTTAACCATTTACAGCTTTTCACATATTAATGACTTGGTCAACGATCTAACTAACATAACAGCAGTGCGTTTCAGAGACATCCAACAACTGTACCCACACTCTGCACATCACGTGTCTGATTAGCCACATTTAGCTTACCGCCGTCGAGTGTATGCTCAGCGTTTACATGAAGCCACAGCTCAGTAAACCTTCCGGTTTCGCTCTGCCCTCTACGACAACAAGTGCAAAACCATATTTTGTGAAAAATATCAGTTTAGATGGTAATTTTTTAACTCGTTAGATGTTAATTTCTCCAGCTTACCGATAACAAAGTTTTAGTCCGCCTGCTCTGTTCGGCTGTAGAAGCAAGAGACTGCAAACTTGGGAGCTGGCACTAAGGAGGGACAAGAGCTGCCTAGAGCTTCACCGATTGGCTGACATGCGAGGAGTGGAGTAAAACAATAGGCTCTCATCAGAGCTCATCAACCTTCTGAGAAAACTTAACCCTTGTTTGACCAGAGCATATCATATATAAATCTGTGTCCCTTTTATGTTTAAATAAATGTATTGATCTCGTTTCACTTTTATTAAACAAGGACAGTAAGAACAATGAACATTAAATATTTTGCTTTTTCTTCTCTTTTGTTTGAGATGATTTTAGGAACTGGGTTACAGATGCCACAAATTATTTGTGCCACTCCAAAAAAATCATTTCTGTCCACTATAAAGGAGAACATCACAGCCTGATACCTGCAGGTCTGACAGCAGCAGGTGTATCACTGCTGTTTCTACCTGGAGACAGCAGTCGCCTCATTGTTCTGACACACAACACAAAACTATCCACAACACTACACACTAACTACACAAGACAACACATTAACTACACACTCCAAACACGCTAAACGTCACAAATCTCACATCTCAAAACTCACTCTCTCTCTCTCTCTCTCTCTCTCTCTCTCTCACTCACTCCTACAACTTCCCCTGTTTTTTTGTTTTGTTTTTTTATTTTTTGCTCATAAGCAGAGAGTGCTTGCTAGCGCTGTCCTTAGACAGTAAACGTGACGAAACTATTGAGGAAAAAACGTCACGTATATCTTGTTAATCATGACTCTGGTTTACGTGGCCTATCAACACAATTTATAAACTGGCACCTTGTTGTTTTGTCTTTAAGTGGTCATGTGATTGACTTACCACGACTACTTTATTCTTCCTCAGTCAAACAGCAGCACTCGATTGTTTTGCCCCCTGAGCTCCAGGTGTTGTGCTAGACAGTGATCGTGATTACCGTCCGCGGGAGCGCGCAGCTGCTTAAAGCTGTAGCGTCCGGATTACTTATAGCTACTTCCTGCAGCTGATATAAGATGCGGTAAACTGAACACAGCTTCAACCGTCTGTTTGTTGTAAAATAGTAACCGACCGCATTTTCTTGTTAGTAACTGTAACGGCGTTGTAACGATAGGAATAGTAATTAGTTAGATTACTTGTTACTGAAAAAAGTAACGCCGTTATTCCCATCACTGGTGGTAACACACCTACAACGTGTTTGTTGACCTCTTTCATCCCACTAATGGAGGCAGGTTCAGTTTGTTCCACGACTGCATTTCACTCACTGTCTCTGTTTGTATCTCTGTCACTGCAGGACCAACATGGAGCGAGAAGTCAGCGCTCTCAGGAGGCCGACAAACCTCACAGAAGAAAGGGAGAGAAAAAATACAGCTGTGATGAGTGTGGGAAGGTTTTTAATCACAGTAGCAACTTACGACGTCATCAAGTTACTCACTCTGGAATTAAAGCGTACAGCTGTGATGAATGTGGAAAGTCTTTTAACGATCCTGGAAACTTAAAAATACACCAACTCATCCACAGTGGAATTAAAGCGTACAGCTGTGAGTTGTGTGGAAAGTCTTTTACCCAGCCTGGAAACTTAAAAACACACCAACTCACCCACAGTGGAGTTAAACCATACAGCTGTGATAAGTGTGGTAAAACGTTTGCTCGTAATACCCACTTACAAAGTCATCAAGTTACCCACTCTGGAATTAAGGCGTACAGCTGCGACATTTGTGGAAAAACCTTCCGCTGGCTAGTCAGCAGAAATATCCACCAACGCATTCACACTGGCAATGATGTTTGGCTCTGTGATCAGTGTGACAAACGTTTTGTTACATACAAAGACTTACAGCGGCACATGCTTACCCACACTGAGGAGAGACCTTGCAAATGTGACCTGTGTGAAAAGGCTTTTAAAGATCCACATTCCCTGAGAGCACATCAACAGATCCACAGCAGAAAGAGACTTTTCAAGTGCAGTTACTGTGAGGTATGTATTTTTCTTTTTACAGTTGCAGTTATTTTGAAGTATTATGTGAGACATGAAAGCTTCATGTACAGAATATTGGGTCAAATCTGCTACAGATCTCATGAAACTTTCCTGATGTTGGAAAAAAGTTTTCCATTTCCATCCATTCCATTCACACGCCAGTGGATGCATCAGAGAGCAGCTTGGGGTTAGCATCTTTTGGAATGCAGAGTAGAGCATCCAGGGGTTTAACCACCAATCTTCCCATTAAGTAGATTACCTACAAATGAGGAGTCGTTTTCGCCCAGTAAGCTGAGTGTTATAATGTAAAAAATAAAATGTGGATGTTGGCAGAGATGCTCTTTATTTTTGGCGAAGTTCAGGATAAAAATGTTGAAGGTATTCCCTGACTTACACTGTCTTTGTGTCTGTGTTTAGAAGCAGAGCGACACAGATGGATCCAGCTCTCAACCCTGTCGTCACTGTGGTGGTGGGAAAGTGTTTCGCTGTGACCTTTGTGGAAAAACTTTCAAGCATCAAGAGAACCTAAAAGTACATCAACGTAGACACACTGGAGACAAAATGAACTACTGCAAAGAATGTGGGAAAGGCTTCCCCACTATAAGTGAATTAAAAAATCATGAGCTCTTCCACAGTGGGGTTAAAAAGCACGTCTGTGACCTGTGTGGGTCATCTTTCACCACTGCAGGTGACCTTAAAAAGCATAAGGTAGTGCACACACGTGAGAAACCATACAAGTGCAGACACTGTGACAGAAGCTTCTCGTATTCAGGGAGTCGTAACAATCATGAACGTACACACATTGAAGGGAACTTCAGCTGTGACCAGTGTGACAAGAGCTTCAAGAATCTCAGTTCATACTCCACACACAAACGATCCCACGCTGTAAATAAACTGTTTCACTGTTACCAATGTGCAAAAACATTCACTTCATTATCTGCTCTGCACAAACATCAGCGTGATCATGACAATGGCTGAAATCATTCCTATCATCATAACGAATCTGAAGAGACAGACAGTTCTGTTACGTTTTCAGGAGTTTGACGTGAAAGCTGCTGTAATTTCTGCTGAAATCCCTCATCTGTTATACATCAGGTTTCTCTCAATTTGTCTTGTTTTCTTTCTACAGTAGTATTTAGTAGTAGTAATAATAATAGTAGTAGAAGTAGTATAATTAAAGAAATGTCTGACTGATCTATTAATTGGTTATGTATCACAGGCTTTCAAGCTGTAAATAGTTAATAAGCTTAATAAGCTTTTAAGCTCAGCTTAAAAACATTGGCTTCCCTTCATTGGCTTCCTGTTAAATCCAGAATTGAATTCAAAATCCTGCTCCTCACATACAAGGTCTTGAATAATCAGGCCCCGTTTATCTTAATAACCTTATAGTACCATATCACCCCATTAGAGCACTTTGCTCTCACACTGCTGACTTGAGATCAGTTACATCTTTGTATACATTTAAAAAATGTATACAACACCACCAATGAAAATGTTTTTTCATTGGTGGTGTTGTTACGTTTAGTTTAGTTCTTTTTGCTGTTTTCACTGCCTTAAAGTGTTGTAAACTTCAACAGGTTTTATGTCATCATCTTCTGTGTTTAGCATATGTAGTTTAGATTTAATGAAATGTGTGAAATAAATAAAATTGCCATTGTCTGAACCATCTGAAGTCTTAATGGCACAGATTTAACAAGTAGCAGAAAAATTCCTCATAACTAGGATGTAAGAATATATAGACACATTGAAATAGTGTGATATTTTGTGTGGTGATACCGACAGAGGTGGGTAGTAACGAGTTACATTTACTCTGTTACATTTATTTGAGAAAGTTTTTGAAAAAACCAAAAGTACTTTTTAAATACCTTTAAAGCGCCATACTTTTTACTTGTACTTGAGTACATTTGTGAAGAAGAAACAGTACTTTTACTCCGCTACATTTGGCAATATTCGACTCGTTACTTTTTATTTTTAATAATTAATTTCACACATTATATAATGCTAATAATCATGCAGCCAGTGGAGTTTCCTGTAAGTCAGGGGTGTCCAAACTCCGGCCCGCTGCAAGTAATTTTATAAATAGAATAGAATATGGCTCGCACTTCAACTTTTGCTTAAATGTATTGCACTTCTTAGTTTTAACACCAGGGGGAGCTGCAGTTGCTCCACCAAAAAGGACAATCACAAAAGAAATTTACCCCAAGTTAATAAACATGGTAAAACCAAAGAAGCGAAAGGTAGAAAGTGAGTGCAGAAAATTTCAGACACGGTGGGAGAGTGAATATTTCTTCAAAGAATTCAAGGGGACGTGTGTCTGTTTGATCTGCACTGAAACTGTGGCAGTTATGAAAGAGTATAATGTACGACGTCATTGTGAAACCAAACATCAGGCCTATGCATCCTACACTGGTGCTGAGCACTGGTAGCTCTCCTGCAGGGTCAGCAACAGCACTTTTTTTTTTCGTGCTCAAATAGTCCAGGAAAAGGCTCCAATAGCAGCTATGAGGTCGCCCAACTCATCGTAAGACATGGCAAGCCTTTTTCAGATGGAGACCTCATAAAACACGGCCTCGTTAAAGTCATCGAAATAATGTGCCCGGAAAAAGTGCAGGACTTCAACAATGTCAGCATGTCCAGAAATACAGTTGTGCCACGCACTGAAGACTCGTCAGCCAACTTTAAACTGCAACTGTCTGATAAAGCTGTGCTTTTGATTTTTACTCCATCGCATGCGATGAGAGCACTGATGCCACAGACACCGCACAGCTGCTAATTCTTTTGCAGGGAGTGGACGAGAGCTCGAGCACTTTAGGTGAGTAAAAAATATATTCCACAGTACCCGTGTGTTAATAAACATGCATGTGCAGGTACACATGCTTCAAATATCAATAATGCGCATCAATTTTGTCACTACCCTGCTTTTGAGCACCACTTTCTTATATGTGTTTTTCTTGTTAACACACACAGTACACACCGCTGTGCACAGCACGCACACACGCAAAGTCAGCTGATCTCATCTGATGCACATCTGCTCCTTGATCAAGTGACATTTGTCCGGATTTTTGGCACGAGTGGCGTCGGACCAGCACTGCAGCTGGATGGCCCGATTTACATACCCAGCGCAGCTGATACTCACCAGAATAATTTACTAAAATTATATGGACTCCTGTTAGACCTGGGCGATAGAACGATAACGATATGTATTGCGAAATAACTTTTTCTCGATAGAAAAATTAAACTATTGCGATAGACCTCATCTCTCTCGCTTCCTGTCTTAAAAAAAAAAAAACAGAACAGCCAATCCAAATTAAGTAGCGCAGAGCCGAACCAATCACAGCTGCAGCGTCATGTCACGTGACTTGTTACGTACAGCACAAGTGCCAAGCTGCACATGTGTATTTGTTTGGGAAGCAGCTAGCCGCCGTGCCACCCGGTTAATGGAGAAAATGAGTTTGCCCGCTAGAGAAAAATCAACCGAGAGCTTGGGTGACCAGGTTACCGAAGAGAACACAGATGACGGTTCGAATGCCGGAGAGATTGTCGAAAGGAAAGGCCAGAGAAGTTCCGTAGACTGAAAGCGCTAATTCGTCATCGAAAACAACCAGGAGAATCCCTGCGAAGAAGCTACAGTCAATTGAGTCCGCTTTCTCCAGCGTCTTACCATATGACAAAAAAGCTAAGAGACATAGCGACATAACGAATGCCATAGCCTACCGTCTTGCTAAAGACATGCTACCAATAAACACGGTTGAAAATGAAGAATTCAAGCAGCTAATTGAGGTAATAGCTAAGCTATACAACAAGGAGAGATTGAGAATTTCCTTTTAGTTCTCAGTTTATTTGATATTGACAAAAGTTAGTCAATTTTGTCTGTTCTTCTGTAAAACAAACTAAGATTTATTTTTAGAATTAATATTTTGTTTCTAAGTGGAACTGACAATTTAGTAGTCCATTTTGTTTGTTCTATTTTGAAACTTAAACGCTTTAGCGGCTGCCTTTTGTGTAGTTTGCAATATTTGCCTTTATTTATCTGAAACTGAAGCCTCATGTTCCTTAAGTACATCTACCCTGTTGAACTTATTATGGGAAATAAATATTTAAATCAAAACAAGCTGCTGATTATTTCACATTTTACTTGTGAGCAACGGCACATTTAAATCTTACAAATATAGTTATTTGGCTTATATCGTGATATATATCGTTATCGCCTGAAATGAAAAAAACATATTGCGATATGAAAAAATCTTATATCGCCCAGCTCTAACTCCTGTTATTAAGTCCAGTTCAGTCTGTTAATGTTGATAACCGTTTCAAACGAACGTTAATAGGTGCAATTCCCTCTATTTGGGTCTCCAACACTCATCTCTCCATCGCTTGCAGTTATGCTGCTGCACGTCTTTTAACAGGTCTTAGAATATATGAACACATAACTCCAGTTTTAGCAAATTTACACTGGCTCCCTGTAAAGTGTCATATTGATTTTAAGATTCGAGTTGTCACACTCAAAGGCACTTTTGACGGAGGCAGTCCTTTCCCTTATCTTTCCCTGCCTGGCTTCTCATGTCTTTGTCTATTCTAACTCTAACCCGCAGAGATGTTTCTCAGTCTTGTTTTCTAAAACCTAAAGAATTATGGATTTGATCAGCTGGTACATTAATGAAATTGACACCTGTTAGGGTTCAAAAATATTGAGGGGGAATCTAAAAATAACCACAGATCCAGCCTGGTGCACTTAGACGGCATTTTAATGAACACATGTGTGAGTCCGAACGCTGTGCAGATTTCAGCGTCGAACTAAACTTACAATAATTAGACAAAGGTTTTATAGGGTTGGCAGTCTTCCTGTTACCAGGCAGACTTAAACAAAGCATACGTCACTCCAAAACCACAATGACTTTTAACATAGTTTAAAACAGAACATCTTCTTCGAGTCGAAGCCAGGTGCTTCCTCTCAGCCCGCCTTCGCTGTCGCTTATCTCTGGGACATCTGGTGTACTTCCTGGAACAGACTACCACGTACGCACCCAAACTTTGCAGTTATAAACTCTTACCTAAATGAGTCCATCTAATAGGTGTGTGCGTGCACGTGCGGGGGCGCGTGCGTGCTGTGTACTGCGTACGTGTCGTGACCTCTCTCACTATATGTGTCTGTATGTGTGTTTATGGGTGTCTCGCCCTTAAATGCTCTCACATCTCACCCGTTGCACTTCTGACCTTTCACCAAAACAGAGGCTCATCCTTACATATAATAACCTAACTGGAACTATATATGTAATCTACTGAATAAATGTTTTAATCAAAAGCCTCTACTAAAAGCTTAATACAGTTTCATATCCTACTCACAGTACTTGCATTCAGAGTCTGCTTTCAGTTTCACTTCTGCAAAAGCATGCCTTGCAGACGTGTTTCCTGTCAGCCTGCAACTCCGTCTCTCACCCACTGAAGACTATGTGTAAGAATATAAAAACATTCAAAAACCTTTAAATTATAGATTCAACTCCACAGTTTGAAGTGGTTATAACTGAACCTGTAATAAAGACTATAACCATATATTTGAACATCTGAATGCATCTGAATGCAACATCACCATTAATAATGAAATGGTAATGATGATTATAAAAATAGCAGCCAATAATAGCGGTAAAATATTTCTCCTCTCGATACACCCTATTGAGAAGCCTGGGCTCTGGAGAGCTCAATTGTCCTAAACGTTTCCTGCCAGTTCCTCGATGGTCTGTTGCGTCGTGTGCTTGGTGACACTCTTGATGGAGGACACTGAACAACATCTACATATTCGGAACCATGATAACAGAGTTCTGGCTGAGCAGACCTGGCTCGGACCTGGATAAAGGAAGAATAAAGGAAGGGGCTACAACTGTTCAAAACCCGACAAGGCTGGCCGACATGATTGCCGATGGGCAAGCCGTGAGTACTCAGACTGTGTTTATTAAACACAGTATGGATAAGATCTTGGAAAAGCTCACAGCTCTTCAATAGGAATTGATAGAGTTGGTGACCAGTGATGGACATTAGACCAAGTGCGAAATTGGAAGGCAGTTGTTCGCACAATCCCAAACAAACATCTTCTTCATTCATGCGGCTCCAGAACAACAAATTCTTCTCCCTGATAATGGGACTGTGTTCTGACTCTCAAACCCCATCCTTCAAGGCCACCTGCATGGACTGAAGGACTGTTGACTTTCACTTAACTGGTGAAGGGATATGCATGTACACTAGGGCTGGGCCATATCACACCATTCACGGTAATACTGGTATAATATTGGGCAACGATAAGAAAATGAAATATTGCGATAGAATATGGGTAAAACGCGCATGCGCAGTGCATTTGTTTTCATATGAACATGGCAGAAAAAGCATGGCAGCGACGGAGAATGAGAAGGGCGAAAGCGGATCATTGAATGAAACAGGTGAACCAGAATTGGTTTGTAAAAATGCTGCAACTTCAGTGGTGTGGAACTGGTTTAGTCAGATGCACAACACAGCACTATTTTTGCTAGCGGGCCGTCGTTATTGCCGTGTTTTTTGGAAAATATGGCACACTTGAAATCAATCCTTTGATTTTTCTGAAAGTCGACAGAGCCCCTTATAATCCCGTGTGCCTTATGTGTGAATTCTGGTTGTGTTTACTGACCTCGAAACAATCTGTCAAATGTTTTAGTACGACTTTGCTAAGCTACGAACCCGCACCGCTTGATGGATTGATGGAGCATTACGGCTATCATAGGCAGGAGCCTCGCGGAGTGATACGTACTGTGCTTCAACATAATATTACCGTATTGTGTGTTTTGTGAGAGTTTGTGAAGTTTTATGAGAGCTTTTGAACACATGGTAGAGAGTCAAGCTCATAGTGCTTAGGATTGTTTATACTTGCTCAAGCAATACGCCAGAGACCATCCAAGAGAAATGGTGAGAAGTTGTCAGTATATGCCTGTTGAGTGTGGATATCCTAAAGCTAAATCTCTGGAGAACTTTGGCAATTTGTTGAAAATTGCTGCTGCCTAAATTGAAAGGGTCAGTAAACGGCCTCCTATAAAATATGATGATGTTAAGTCCTTGCATGAGTTGGATGTCTCTGCTAATATGCAAGCAGTTATAACAAAGTTGTCTTATAAACTGAGGGAGAGAGGTTTCACCGTAAAGTGATTTTTAGTGTTGTTGTTGAGTTTGTTGAAAGGAAAGTGAAGATCGCAAGTTACGCTTTGTTTGGAGACATACAGGATCTTACAACAGCTATCAGAAAAGACGCAAGGAATGTTAAGTCTCAGTTTTGCCCTAAGACTAAGAGGAGTAGTTTTGCTACTACAGTGGCCAAGGTGGAAGGGAGGATTGAGCCAGCATCGAGGCGAGAGAGTGGTTCAGTTGTGACTAAGGTTTGCTTATTTTGTGGAGCAGGGGAAATGTTGGCTTTGTGTACTTCAGTTGAAAGAAAGTTGTACTGTGAAAGATTTATTTTTTTATGAAAGATAATGGTTTATGTTTTGGTTGTCTGTGCACTTGGTACAGACCAGGACTGCAGGAAATGTCTCTTGTGTAAAGTCTGTAATCAGAAACATCCCCCACACTCTTACATATCCACTCCAAGCAGAGGGAAAGTGTTTCTGTGCAAACTAAGGGAGATGGGGGATCCACTACTGTGACTTGTCTGACTTATTTACACAGAAAAGCATGCCCATTCATCAATGCAATGTTCCCCGTCAGTAAGACCCATGGCCACTTGAGGCATATTAAGATGCTGGAGATAAATTCCTGGGTAGACCTGTTGATCGGGACCAATTTTACCTAAGGCTTTAGAGCCATGGGAGGTTGTTAGAAGTCAGGATGGAGGTCTATATGCAGTAAAAACTATGCAAGACTGGATGAGCTGTGGGACCGTCAAATGAAGGCTGATTTTCCAGAATGTATTCATAGTGAGCAGTTTGCTTTGTCCAAAGAAAATTAGCAGTTTATGAAGTCAGTGATTCCCTTAAGGTGGTTGACGGTTATTATACCATTGTCTTACCTTTCAGGTGCAATTTGTTAAAAATACCAAATAATAAGAAGGCTGTAGAACAGCGAACTATGAGCCTTAAAGTGAAGTTTATCAGGGATGATTTGTTTCATGCCAAGTATACCAGTTTTATGAGTGATATTATTTCCAAAGGGCATACAGAGAAGGTGCCTGCTGAAGAATTGGATCGCTGTGATGGAGGGTTGTGGTACATTCCACATTATGCGGTGTATCACCCACAGAAGAAGTTGCGAGTTGTCTTTGATTATGGTGCTTCATTTCACGGAGTGTCTCTGAATGGACAGCTTCTGCAAACGCCCAGTTCTTACTAGCTTGCTAACTGGGGTCATAACTAGGTTCCGTAAAGAGCCTGTTGTGCTCATGGCAGATATTGAATCCATGTTTTATCAGGTCATAGTACAAAAAGAAGACTCAGATCTGTTAAGGTTTCTGTGGTGGCCAGATGGAGATCATACTCAGGATCTGGTGGAATACAGAACGAAAGTACACCTGTTCGGAGTCACCTCGTCTCCAAGTTATGCAGGTTTTGCCTTGAGGAAAAGTGCAGAGGATAACAGAGATCATTTCAGACTAGAAGTTGTCAATAATGTTCTACATAATTTTTATGTGGATGATTGCCTTACCTCTGTTGGTTCTGAAGAGGAGGCAGTGTTGCTCCATCAAGAACTTGTTGCTCTTTGTGCTAAAGGAGGCACAAAGTTCACCAAATGGATTAGCAATAGAAGAGCAGTACTCGCTGCCATACCTCAACAGGAACGATCCAAGGAGGTTAAGGATTTTGATTACGATAGCGACTTCTTGCCAGTAGAGAGAGCACTAGGTGTGCAGTGAATTATCCAATCAGATACATTCAAGTTTAAGATCACAATTAAAGACAAACGGATATTGTCCTTTGTGAGCTCGATCTATGACCCCTTGGGGGTTTTGGCACCTGTTGTGTTTTCTCTTAAGTTAATCCTTCAAAAACTGTGCAGAAATCATTGAGGATGTGTTGCCAATTACTGTTGGACAAGAATGGTAAATGGCTGTATTTGTATAGCGCTTTACTAGTCCCTAAGGACCCCAAAGCACTTTACACATCCAGTCATCCACCCATTCACACGTACATTCACACACCGGTGATGGCAAGCTACATTGTAGCCACAGCCGCCTTGGGGCGCACTGACAGAGGCGCCCCAGTTTGATAAAAATCACATAATATTTATGACTCTCCTGCTTCCTGTTGAAGACACACTTTAGTGATGGGTCTGTCCAAACAACCAGCCTTTGTTTTAATACGAAGCTGACGTACCAGTCCTTTACCATCAAACACTGCTTCCACAACCCTTCCAGTTACCCAAGAATCATCAACAGAATTATCAACAACAATAACCACATCCCCAGGAATCGGCTCTTCAGGTTATTTTGTTGCTTTAATTAATTTATTATTAACAATAATATAAAATTATGCACAAAAGGAATTACTAATGTAAAAAAAAGTGGTTTTATTTATATATGTTTATATATAAATATATACGGTGGCCCCTAGAGACAAAGCACGTACAAACTCCAAAACACATTTCTAGCATTAACTAAACTTCCAAAACAGAGCTACCTAGATCACTTAAATTACACAATTGAAAGCATATGTGTATTGTTCGTGTATTTATATACAAACACTCATATATATTCAAATAATTTAAAAAAAAAAGTTCATTTACCTGTTACTACCACACATCAAATCCGGTCGTTGGTACTTCCTGGCTTGTGTAGCCACTAGGTAACATAAGCTCAACACTGCGCCGAGCATCCTAGAGCACTTCTGTTGTGTTTTGTACGTGCTTCTGAGTTTTTACGTGTTTTGGAGTTTGTATGTGCTTTGCCTCTAGGGGCCACCGTAAATATACTTTTAGTTATTCACTCCACATAAAATGTAATAAATAAATCATATAATACAAAAACCAACTATTCACATTTCAGCTTTTTCCTTTTAAACAAATTTAAAGTGAAACAACACAAAACACTGCAAACCACAACACAATTAAATATAAATTAAAATATGAAAACAAAAAGAAGATGCATATTCTCTGTCATATGGGCCTGCATGAATAAACTTTCTGAATCCTTTATCATCTGCAACTGAAAACAGTTGTGGATGATTACTATACCTTTCTAATGTGACGTTGTTGTCCCTGGCTCTCTTTCTCTCTCTCTCCCTCCCGCTCTGTTCCTGTGCTACTGTGAGTGTAACTATCGCCCCTCCCCCCTCTGCCCAGTGCAAAGCACAAGGCTCGCGTGCGGAGTGAAGCGGGAAAAAGTGCGAGAGAGGGTGAGAGAAAGGAAAAAACAAAACAAAACCCACGGCTCGTGATAAGGAGCCGGCTCGCGTCGTTCACGTCAAAGATCCGGCTCTAAGAGCCATTTTGTTCGCGACCGACACATCACTACTAGCCACAGATCCAGAAGGCTGAGTTCAACCATAGCTGGACTGGCCATTGGGCATACCGGTCATTTGCCCGGTTGTTTTTTTTTTTTTATTTGTAACGATATAAACAATGAAAGTTGGTGGATTGGCTGGTTTGGATGCTGGCAGATGTGTAAAAATAACTCAGTTGTTTGGTGGTGGCAATGGCGGAGCTTCCACTGAGGCCAGCAGGTGGATGAGCGAAAGGGAATGCAGGAGGAGGAGAGATCCAAGGTGGTCGCCGGTCTGAGCGTCAGGTGAACTGAACTTCAGTTATGTCATAACTTAAGTTATGACCTGCAGTCTATCTGGGTCAGATATAAACCAAGTTTAGGTGGAGTTCATTTTCGTTGTGCTGACTTTTTACTGTCAGTTACAATAACTCGTACTGCGTACTAGCTAGCATGATGGAGTTTCTATACAGCTGGGTGGGTGCTATGATGTTACCTCCGGCAGAACCAGGCTCAGGGAGGGGCGGGGCCATCTGCTGTGACTGGTTGGGGTGAGAGAAGGAAAACAGGATAAAGACATGCTGTGGAAGAGAGACAGAGATTAATAACAGATATGATTCGATGCAGAGAGGTCTATTAACACATAGTGAGTGAGAAAGGTGACTGGAAAGGAAAAACTCAATGCATCATATGGTATATATGGTATATAGCCTGTATTTGTATAGCGCTTTACTAGTCCCTAAGGACCTCAAAGCGCTTTACACATCCAGTCATCCACCCATTCACACACACATTCACACACTGGGAATCCCCCAGCAGCCTACGTCTATTGCAGCATAACTAAGGGAGGATTCAGGGTCACCTGGTCCAGCCCTAACTATATGCTTTAGCAAAAAGGAAAGTTTTAACCCTAATCTAAAAAGTAGAGATAGTGTCTGTCTCCTGAATCCAAACTGGAAGCTGGTTCCACAGAAGAGGGGCCTGAAAACTGAAGGCTCTGCCTCCCATTCTACTTTTAAATACTCTAGGAACAACAAGTAAGCCTGCAGAGTGAGAGTGAAGTGCTCTAATAGGGTGATATGGTACTACAAGGTCATTAAGATAAGATGGGGCCTGATTATTTAAGACCTTGTATGTGAGGAGCAGGATTTTGAATTCAATTCTGGATTTAACAGGAAGCCAATGAAGGGAAGCCAAAACAGGAGAAATCTGCTCTCTCTTTCTAGTCCCTGTCAGGACTCTTGCTGCAGCATTTTGGATTAGCTGAAGGCTTTTCAGCAAGGTAAAATTATTAACAAGATGATCGACCTCTGTTGGAGTAGCGTTCAGATAGCTGCTCTGCTCTATGTTGGTACAGGGCATTGAAGATGATAACAGTGGGTGGATTATATTCTTAAACTTAGTTACAGCGCTTTCAGAAAGACATCTACTGTGATAAAGTCTACTCTCTACTGCTGTGTAATCAATTATTGTAAATGTAAATGTTATCAGGAAATGATCAGACAGCAGAGGGTTTTCAGGAAACACTGTTAAATGTTCAGTTTCTATGCCATATGTTAAAACAAGATCTAGAGTGTGATTAAAGTGGTGGGTGGGTTCTTTTACAACATATCAGTCATTATGATGAGAATACGCCCTTTATTACGCATTTCGTATCGAGCTACAAAGGAACAGTGTCAATGCAAAATTGTACTTAGTAGTCAGTATAAGCTTTAATTTAATGATATAAGTTTGCATATGATAGAATACTGTATGTTGACCTTTTGATGACTTAGACTGTTGTCCACTACAAGACTGTTTTATAAATTCTTTCTCACAGCGATAATAGCTGAACAAGCAGGAAGAGGAGAGCTGGACACTTTTATCTGCGCTCTCTAACAAGAAGAGGGGCCGCGTCCTTCCGAATCTCACAACACACACGCATACACCTGAACCACTCTTATCTTCACTCCCTACGCACTAACATTCCTCTGCCTATGAATAGACGTATTCACTGTTGTATTACTGTTGTATATAAATAAAGACAAGTGCAAGAACAGAGCGCGCATTGCAGGGCCCCCACTCTGGTGTGAGCGTTCTTGTAATCGCCCTTGTATACAAGTAAATGGTGCAGCGTCTGTGTGTTTCTACCCTTAGACTCTTAGCTGAAGAAGTGTCTTTAGAATAAATCTCTCGACAAACAGTTTGTCCCGTACTTTAGCTAGAATGAAAAAGACACAAAGCTAGATTTATTCTGTCTTTATGCTGCACAGCTGCTTCTTCTTCTCTCATCCCCCCTCCCTCCCCTGTTGTTACTTCAATCTGCATCATTACTCATCAAAATGCCACTTTAGACCCTAAAAAGGGCTGTCTCCGTGGAGTGAACTCTGCAAAAGCCGGTCTGAAACTTATCGCAAACACTTTACGTTGCTTAGCCACAAACTTTTGTAGAAGCTTGGCAATTAATGGTAATTTGAAGACTGGTCTGTAGCTGCTCCAAAGAGAGGGGTCTAGCTGAGATTTTTTTTTTTTTTTAATGGAAGAATAGCAGCCTTTTTAAAATAAACTGGAACTATACCAGACGCCAGTGAAGAGTTGATTAGAGTGAGCATAGATGAACCAATACCCTGGAAGACATTTTTGAATAATGATGCAGATACAATGTCAAGTGGACAAGAGGATGCTTTCAATGAATTCACTAGTTTTACCAGCTCAGGTAATGAAACTGGAGCGACAGTATCCAGAATGACCGGCCGTGATGGGGTGGAGATCGACATAACAGGTGCTGAATATTAAAAAAATTCATTCTTACATTATTAATCTTTGCAAGCAAAAAAAAGGGAAATTGTCACAGTTCTCGTTAGACGAAAAAGTGGCTGCGGGTAGAGCAGGAGTAACAATGTCACTAATGGTGTTGAATAGCACCATTACCTCTGCTCTTTGTAACCAAGTGTGAGAAACGGGCAGCCCTTGCATCTCCGATAGCACTATTAAAAGAAGCTAAAAGGTCCTTTGAGTAGAGGAGATAAACATTTACTCAATAGCTGCACACGAGCGTCCCCCGGAGATGAACATTTAGATGAGTTTTCCTCATCTTGACTGTCTCCAGTTAGTCCAGAATGCTGCAGCAAGGCTTTTAACCAAGACACAAAAAAGAGAGCACATTACACTAGTTTTACATTCATTACACCGGCTTCCAGTACATTTTAAAATCTTGGTACTGACTTTTAAAGCTTTGACTTGTGATGTCCCTGCTTACAATTCTGATCTTTTAGCACTCCAAGCTCCCTCACACAGCCTGAGATCATCTAATCAAAGGCTGTTGTATGGCGTTATTTTTGTGCCATGTAAAAACAAAACAAAACTGAGCACACGTAAAAAAAAATTTGCAGGTGCAAGTGTTGCATTTTGAGGAGAAATTTATTTTGAGCGAAGAAAAGCTACATTTGAGTGAACAAAATTCATTGCTAGTATTTTATTTTAGTAGACACTCAAACTTACAATAGGGGTTTGGAAGAGAATTGAACAAATATTTAGAATATAATCTGATCAATTTTGGACCAGTCTACAGGATCTCCATATTTTAGACTTGATGGATAGCATTAACAACCTGCTGGCTGCAAATAAACATGTTCAGTTCCACATGATTATTATCAGACAAAAAGAAAACATATCACATATCACTGCGTATAGAAAACTATTTCTGTTTTCTATACGCATTCACTGCAAAAAGAGCAGCCTTACCTAATGTCCATCATACTGTTACTCATTTTATTCATTTTTTCAAAAATGAAGGCATGTAGCCTTCAGTAATAGTAATAAATCACACAGCAATAGTACATTCACGTAGTTGTAAAAACCATGACAATATATTAAGTAATCCAAAGTATTCAAAATACGTCACTCTCATTGAGTAACTTAACGGAATACGTTACAAAATACATTTTGGGGCATGTAATCTGTAATCTGTTGTGGAATAAATTTTAGAAGTAACCTTCTCAACATCTGCAACCTCATTGCAAAGTTTTACACCTGGAATATCAGTTTGTTCCTGATGGCTGTCAGATTCTCCACTCATTTAGCCAAGATTCTGTTCAATTGTGTTATAATCAAATCATCTTTCCCCAATATAATGTCCACTCATCTAATTTACATGTCAATGTTGACAACATCACTCTCTGTGAGCAGATCAGGAAGAAGGGGGCGGAGCAAAGTGTGTTAGCAGGAGAGGAGTCGAGCAGAGAGAGCTGCTTTGTCATGAAACGGGAGTACAGTAGTGAACTTAGAGGAGAGAAACAAACTAAAGTATCGATCATAAACCACTACCAACGTCTGGATCGATATCTGCATCGATCTGCCCACCCTTGTCTCCTGGATCGTAGCTGAGATCAGCGTGAACCACGTGGGTCTCTGCTCCCTGATGTGTTTCCTGTGTTTGGAAAGAGTTCCAGCTTCATCACGGAGTTTCTCTCGGTTTGTGGGCTCATCTAAAGGTAAGCACCGAGCTAACTTTACTGTGAGTTCAGTTCATGTTGAGTTTAGCTCCTGAATGAGGTCTTCTGCTGCTCTCCTCGGTGTCTGTTCACAGTTTATTGTCAACACGTTGAGAGAAGAGTGAGAGAGTGTTTGGAGAAAAACACCAACTAATCATTAGCTCAGCATGCTGAATGTTGGAGCAGAAAAGTCTTTTCATTGTCCCTGCAGCTGTTTTTCTGCATGCACCAAACCTCTACAGCCTCATTTCTATTTAAGTGATAACAGGAAATCAGAGCGATCTGCTGCAGTATCAGGGTCACAATAAACTTTATTGTCCAGCTGCTGTGGATGAACACATGAGAGGAAGTGAACTCCTACAAAGTCTCATTTTAATGAGTCTGGCTGCTGCAAAGTGATGTTAACAAAAACTAATGAAACACAGATGAAAGTAAACAGTGTTCATATTTGAAAGCACAGAGAATAAAAATATATTGTGGAGGTTAATGTGCAGCTCTTGGTGATTTGGGAGACGAAGAATGTGTGAGGACTAGAAAAGTTATACAAAACCTTTGCAATCAAATGTTATGGGGACTGTAATTAATATTAGATTACTTTGATTGTTAATTGCATACTGACTGATATAAAATAAAATAAATAGAAAAGTTATAAATTGACATTAAGAGTTGTTTGTGCAGAGTTAGTGGAAGGCCGCATGCAGGAATGAGGGAGTGTAAGTAGGGCAAGGTCGAATAACAGCAGCTCTCACAGACAGCGTTATCAGTTCACTGCTTCAGTGTCTTCACGAAAACTTTAGAGAGTTTTAGTTTGTGCCTGTTTGCAGGGATCAAGTGAACCATGACATGGTCTGAGAATCCTGGTGCAGTGTGGGATGATGACCCTCTTACTATCAGCTCACCTTCAGTTTTTCAGATGTTTTCTCCAGTTTGTGTACAAACTGCCACAAAGTTATAATGAAGCACCAAACTGCAGTTACTCAGTCAGTGGAGGTTCAGTAGTGCAGTTTCTCACCACTGTTGTTAACTGGAGGCTGACACACTGACTGAAGACATTTAGTCTGAGTAGATTTGAACTTTCCTTCTTGTTATTTCCATCTTGCTTTGACTGCAGCTGTAACAACACTGATTCCAGCAGGATTTGTAAAAAGCATTTTAACAGACACACAAAGCTGGACAGCTTTTGTTCTGAGGGTTTGGAGAGAGTCTGTCTCTGTGTGTGTCTGCATTCACTTTGTTCCTCTAACAGAAAATCAATGTGCAGATGTTGATTCTTGCAGTGACTGTTGTTCTTCAGCCTGTAGAAACCATCCTGCAGCTGCTGGAACAAATGAATCTTCTAAATGTTGCTTTTCTCGGGTTTGTGTTTGCTCTGCTTCTTTTTGTCAGAGATCAAATACACATAAATATTCTTTTGTGTCCCAGCTGATCAGCAGCAGGAGAGTCTGATGGAGGAACATTTTCAGCCATTTGGACTCAGCTCAGCCACTACAGAGGAAACAATGAGCTCAACACAGACGGTGAGGAAGAAATGTTGAACCTGTGGTCAAGTTACAAGAAAATACAAAGATCACATTTTATCAGGACACTGAAATAAAATAAAATCAGCTGCACTCGTAATTTTTCATACAGTATATTTTTTTCCCCAATGAGCAAAATATTTTCCTTATTGTCATTTTTATTACAGAGTTTCAATTATATTCAATTTTATTTATATAGCGCCAAATCACAACAGCAGTCACCTCAATGCACTTTATATTGTACAGTAAATCGTACATTAGTAAAAAAGTTTGTTCCACGACTGCATTTCACTCACTGTCTCTGTTTGTATCTCTGTCACTGCAGGACCAACATAGAGAGAGAAGTCAGCGCTCTCAGGAGGCCGACAAACCTCACAGAAGAAAGGGAGAGAAAAAATACATCTGTGATGAGTGTGGGAAGGATTTTACTCAGAACTCCTGCCTGAAATATCATCGGCTCATCCACACTGGGGAGAGACCGTTCACCTGTGACTTGTGTGGAAAGTCTTTTATCAAGGCCGGAAGCTTGAAAACACACCAACTCATCCACAGTGGAGTTAAACCATACAGCTGTGATCAGTGTGGCAAAGCTTTTGCTCGCAGTAGCTACTTAAAGAGTCATCAAGTTACCCACTCTGGAATTAAGGCTTACAGCTGTGACATTTGTGGAAAAACTTTCAGCCATCGAGGGTATCGAAATATTCACCAACGCATCCACACCAGACATGATGTTTACTGCTGTGATCAGTGTGGGAAACTATTTGTAACAGACACACAGTTACAACATCACATGTTTACCCACACCGAGGAGAGACCTTATAAATGTGACAAGTGTGAGAAGACGTTTAAAGCTCCACATTACCTGAGAGTCCACCAACAGATCCACTCCAATAAGAAATTGTACAAGTGCAGTTACTGTGTCCCAGCTGATCAGCAGGAGGAGAGTCTGATGGAGGAACATTTTCAGCCATTTGGACTCAGCTCAGCCACTACAGAGGAAACAATGAGCTCAACACAGACGGTGAGGAAGAAATGTTGAACCTGTGGTCAAGTTACAAGAAAATACAAAGATCACATTTTATCAGGACACTGAAATAAAATAAAATCAGCTGCACTTATCATTTTTCATACGATATTTTTTTTCCCCAATGAGGAATTCATTTTTCATATTTTTACATTTTTATTTCTGTCACAGTTCTGGGTCCTTGTGACCCAGCGTTTTGAGTTTTAGTTTATTTTGATGTTTATGGTTTGTTTAAGTTCATTCAGTTATCTAAGTTCATTTGTTATTCCCCTTGTGTCTTCTACCCCTCTGTTTTAGTCTCCTTCATGTGTTTCATGTCTTTGTGTCTTATGTTGTGAAGTTCATGTTCTCATGTCTGCATCTCATTATGTTTCCTGTTTTATTTTGAAGAGGTCCTATGTTCCCGTGTTCTGTGTTACACTTCCCTTGTGATCATGTCTTATGTTCATGTGTGTCAGCTGTTTCCCTATGTGTTCATACTTCCCTCATTAGCCTCATGTGTGTATTTAGTCCGTGTGTTTTCATTCATTCCTTGTCAGGTCGTCTGCTCGTCCACACCATGGGCCCGTTCTTCGTACCTCGCTAAGTAAGTTAGCCGGATTTGAATGTTGACGATTTCGCGTGATCTTGGATCGTTCGGTTCTCCGAAGCTCATCTGGGACTTGCTGTCATAGCAACAGATCCGTAAGCGTAAACCTGCTCGGGAGCAGGTTTACTTTATGTAAACAGGATTAGATCGCGGCCACTCAGGTATGTCCGCTGCAGTTATATGAAAGCAACAGCGATATTTCGCCACTGTTTTACCATAAATAAATATTATCAATGTAACTAAAGATAATGCAGCATTTGATTCTTTTATTGATTTCATACAGATACATACAGGTCATTTCCGAAAAAAAGGGAAATGTACTATTAATCATTCTATTACATGTAGTAGATCATGTCAGATGTAATTCATATTTTAGAGTAGTAATAGTAAATTACTACGTGCAATCAAGATGAGAGACCACGGCTATAAAAGCGAAGGTGGATTTGGGAAGTCTGTCGCAGCCATGTCCTGTCCGTTTGTACGCGAGCAAGGAAGGTGCAAGATTGATAAGGAGAGTTTACAGAATTTAGCGTATATTGCGGGATAGACGGGATCCTTTAGCTCGGCGCGACGGTGTGCTCATAGAGAGATATCGATTCTCCCGTGAGGGTATTATTTACTTTCTTCCTCTCTCTCTCTCTCTCTCTCTCTCTCTCTCTCTGTAAATATAAATATAAAATATATATATATATATATATATATATATATATATATATATATATATATATATATATATATATATATATATATATATATATATATATATACTACTGTACTGTATATACTTACTCCCGACTTACTGTGTATGCTTCAGTCACCCCTGCATGGGAACAGGTAAAAGTGATGGAGTGTTATGTCAAACTACACACAAAAAAAACCCACAATGTCAATAAATGTCACAGTACAAAAAGGGGTGTGACGAGGGGTGCAGGACCACCACCTGTCTTTATTTGCTCTGCCCTTTTCTTGGTTGCTGTTATAAACAAACAAACAGATTATTCCAGGGTCTCTTGTCATAGACTAAAAGCAATATAAGTGATAAATATTCTACCATTCTGTAGAATATTCTTATATTTCACTTTTACTTGTTCCCATGTTCTAGTGGGTCCTGTTGTGGCTCTAATGTGAAAGAGGATATGATGTAATATAATATAATGTGGTATGATATAATATCACATGATATAATGTAATATCATGGATCACTTACGAGTTTAATTTGTCAGCAACTTTCTGCCAGCCCTCTCTCCTTGCTTTTTGCAGCCTTTGCAGTGTTCCCCTGCGTTTTAATTAAACTCTGAAACTCCTGAAATCCCTCAATCAAGAGTTCTTGGTCTGCTGCCGTGAAATACTGAGCGCTCCTTCGACATCTTCGCCGACCAATCACAGGGTTGCTGATCAATGTTTCTACTATCGATCGTAGCCCCTTTAAGCCACCCAGTGATCTCAGATTACTTCATCCAGCTATACTAATCGTCAACAACAGGTGTGTTCGGAGAACCGGATTAGCGAGCTCAAAGTTAGCGCGATGATTTGATCTCGGATGTGTCATTTGATCTTGGATGTAGTAAGCGAGGTACGAAGAACGGGCCCCATGTCTTCAGGAATCCGTGTCAGTTTATGTTTCATGGTTTTTTCATGCTTTTGTTTTAATTCATCCAGTTTAGGTTATTATTTAGCTTCACCCATGCCCTTTGTTTGTATTCATTAGTGATGGGTAGATGAGGCCTCCTGAAGCATTTCAGCACATTTCCCAAACTGTATCGATACTGTGTCGACAGTGTTGTTGTTTTGCTCCATACTGACACCTGCCGGACCTTAAATATCATTGCAGGAAACTTACTTGAGACTCACAACAGACACTGATTCAATGACCTAGTCATACTTGTACACACTGTAAGGTATTGTACTTTCCATGGAATCATTTTATATCTTTTGGTGGTGGTCAGAGGGCCCGGTGGCACCAGTGTCCAGCAGCCTCGCTCTGTCAGTGCACCCCAGGCAGCTGTGGCAGCTGTGTTAAAGCGACACACGCACCGATACAGGTTTCGCTCTGTGAGCTTGATATATGCACTGGTGCATCAGTGTTGCTGGAACCATCACTAGTATTTATTTTGCCAGCCTTGATAAACTGCTCGTTTTCTGTTAATCCACATAAAGTTTCATAGTTTTGGTGTGCACTTGAGACCTTTTTCGCAACACATACAGTCTCCCCCAGCCAGACTGTGACAATTTTGGTTTGTTCCAAGTAGAGCTGGGCGATATAAGATTTTTTCATATCACGATATGTTTTTTTCATTTCAGGCGATAACGATATATATCACGATATAAGCCAAATAACTATATTTGTAAGATTTAAATGTGCCGTTGCTCACAAGTAAAATGTGAAATAATCAGCAGCTTGTTTTGATTTAAATATTTATTTCCCATAATAAGTTCAACAGGGTAGATGTACTTAAGGAACATCAGGCTTCAGTTTCAGATAAATAAAGGCAAATATTGCAAACTACACAAAAGGCAGCCGCTAAAGCATTTAAGTTTCAAAACAGAAAAAACAAAACAGACCACTAAATTGTCAATTCCACTTAGAAACAAAATTTTAATTCTAAAAATAAATCTTAGTTTGTTTTACAGAAGAACAGACAAAATTGACTAACTTTTGTCAATATCAAATAAACTGAGAACTAAAAGGAAATTCTCAATCTCTCCTTGTTGTATAGCTTAGCTCAGGGGTGGGCAATCTCAGTCCATGAGGGCCGGTGTCCCTGCAGGTTTTAGATCTCACCTTTGGTCAACACACCTGAATCACATGATTAGTTCGTTCCCAGGCCTCTGGAGAACTTCAGGACATGTTGAGGAGCTAATTTAGCCATTTAAATCAGCTGTGTTGGTTTGAGGACACATCTAAAACCTGCAGGGACACCGGCCCTCGTGGACTGAGATTGCCCACCCCTGGCTTAGGTTTTCAAACAATTTTAACAGTTACTTTAGTGCAGAGGTTCCCAAAGTGTGGGGCCCGCCCCCTAGGGGGGGCGCAAAGCCATTGCAGGGGGGGCGCGGTATGAAAAGAAAAAAAAGAAAGCTTGGACACTGCTAACACGGGGCTCCCACACAAATGCAAAGCAGGAGATGAAGCATCGCCAAATATGTTTCCAAACCAACTTCCTTCCAAGCCAAAGACTAGAAAATATGGTGAAGCATATCTTCCCTTTGGCTTCACCTGCACAAGTGCCAAGGTAGGTCTCCCCTGCAGAATTAGTTTTCCTGCGTCGGGAGCAGCGCTGGGCTCTACAAATCACGGACAAACAGGATCCCACATTCTTGATTTTTAGTTCACAAACACTTGTTGTAATGACTAACTACTCCTGACATTTTGGACATGTTAGCTCTTTATGCAGTAAAGTTACAGTGGGATACAAATAATATCAGGCTGATCCTTCCGTAATTTGTTCCCCCGGTTCAAATCACGGACAAACAGTATCCCACAGCTGTTTTTGTTTTTAAACCCATTTTGCACAGAGAGGCATTTTTTGAAAAATGTATTGACAGCAATGTTGAAAATTATTACACAGGAAAAAAACAACTACACGTAAAATAATCACACCGTGACGCCTCTGCCTTTCTAAATGCAGGGACAGTAACTGCGTGTGTGTATGTAAGCGTGTAAAAACTGAAGATAGTCAGATTAACAGTATTTTGTCTCTATCTGCCATTCTGCAATTCATCTCATGTAAACAATAACGTGGCGCACAGCGTGACGTGAAAAGAGGCACATACCTTTGACGTTGCGTGACGAACTCTGTAATCCTCGTCCACACGTAAACGCAAAAAAAGGAGTTTTAAATAATCTCCGTTTTCGGTGAATCGCAACGCCGTTTACGTGTTGATGAAAAGCCCAAACGCATAGAAACAGCTGAGTTTTCAAAAATACCCGTGTAGGTGTGGACGCAGCGTAAAAGAGTTAGTAGTATATTTTATTACTACCTGTAATTTATTGCCGTTTACTTGTATTTGCTTAATTGTTTACTAAATGTTTGAGGTGTGAAATAAACCGCAATGGAGCAAAAAATGTGTGTGTGTGGTTGGAGGATGTGTTTGTGCGGTGGGGGGACGCGAACATTTTTCTTGTAAAACAAAGGGGGGCCTGGCAAAAAAAGTTTGGGAACCACTGCTTTAGTCTGACAAAAGCCGAATGACGAATCAGCGCTTTCAGTCAGAGATTGAGCATGCACCGCTTTATTGTATTTCCAGACTTGCTTTCGGCACAATTTACAGTGCGCGCTACTCTGTTTTTGTCAGACTTGAAATAGCGAAATACCTTCACACTCACGGAACTTCTGTGGCCCTTCTGTTCGACAAGCTCTCCGGCATTGGAACCATCATCGGTTTTTTTGGTAACCTTCGCTCACGCTCTCGGTTGATTTTTCTCTAGTCGGCAAACTCATTTCCTCCATTACCCGGGCAGCCCGGCTGGCTGCTTCCCAAACAAATACACATGTGTGCCTTGGCACTTGTGCTGTACGTAACAAGTCACGTGACGTGGCCTTTCATGGCTGTGATTGGTTCGGCTCTGCGCTACTTAATTTGGATTGGCTGTTCTTTTTTTTTCTTTTAAGAGGACAAGAGAGATGAGGTCTATCGCAATAGTTAAATTTTTCTATCGAGAAAAAGTTATTTCGCAATACATATCGTTATCGTTTTATCGCCCAGCTCTAGTTCCAAGACTGCGTTTCACTCACTGCCTCCATTTGTATCTCTGTCACTGCAGGACCAACATGAAGCGAGACGTCAGCGCTCTCAGGAGGCCGACAAACCTCACAGAAGAAAGAGAGAGAAAAAATACAGCTGTGATGAGTGTGGAAAGGATTTTACTCAAAAGACTAACCTGAAACTTCATCAATTCATCCACAGTGGAGTTAAACCATACAGCTGTGAGTTGTGTGGAAAGTCTTTTACCCGGCTTGGAAGCTTAAAAACACACCAACTCATCCACAGTGGAGTTAAACCATACAGCTGTGATAAGTGTGGTAAAGCTTTTGCTCTCAGAGGCAACTTACGGCGTCATCAAGTTACCCACTCTGGAATTAAGGCTTACAGCTGTGACATTTGTGGAAAAACCTTTAGCCAGCTAGGGTATCGAAATATTCACCTGCGCATCCACACCAGACATGATGTTTACTGCTGTGGTCAGTGTGGGAAACTGTTTACAACAGATGCCCAGTTACAGCACCACATGCTTACCCACACCGAGGAGAGACCTTATAAATGTGACCTGTGTGATAAGGCTTTTAAAGAGCCACGTTCCCTGAGAAGACACGAACAGATCCACAGCAGAAAGAAACTCTACAAGTGCAGTTACTGTGAGGTATGTATTTATATTTTTATCTTGTTATTTTAGCCTGGCTGTTTGGAACAACTCTGCTTATTCAGTTGTGTTAGCATGTTAGCAATTCCCCTGCATGTAAAGGCAGCGCTGCATGAGTTTCAGCTCTTATTTCACTCTTTCGTTGCTCAGCTTAGTTCTCCACACTCTGGACTCTCTACTCGGTTCAGATGGTTTTCCTGCTGCTCTGCACAGTCAGCAACTTACCCAGTTATCCATGTGTCTGTGATGCTTCGTGAACTTTAATGTTCCATCCATGACCCGTTAAACCTGCAGTAGCTTTTCTTTGAAATCTAAGTTCAGTGAGGCTAACTGCCATGCTGAAGAAAACAGATGGTGGAGGCTGCCAGTATACCCTTCACACCATTTCTCTGCCTTTAAGGTGCAGGTAGCTGTTACAATAATCTCCTGAACTATAGGTATCACCACTCAGACAACATCACCATGGAGGTATAGAAAGAGAAGAAGTCAAAGCAGAAGCAGATTTTTTCTCCCACAAAGTCCCAAGCTTTCAAACTGTTGCAACATCTCCCTCTATATCTGTATGTCTCTGAGCTTCTGTACTTGTATGTCATTAAAATGGTTATTAAACAAAACAGAATAAAAATGTTGAAGGAATTCCCTGACTTAAACTGTCTTTGTGTCTTTGTTTAGAAGCAGAGCGACACAGATGGATCCAGTTCTCAACCCTGTCGTCACTGTGATGGTGGGAAAATGTTTCGTTGTGACTTTTGTGGAAAAACTTTAAGTAATCGAGAGAGCCTAAAAGTACATCAACGTAGACACACTGGAGACAAAATGGACTACTGCAAAGAGTGTGGGAAAGGCTTCCCCACATCAAATGCTTTAAAAAAACACGAACTCTGTCACAGTGGGGTTAAAAAGCACATCTGTGACCAGTGTGGGTCATCTTTCAAAACTGCAGATGATCTTAAAGTGCATAAACGAGTCCACACAGGAGAGAAACCATACAAGTGCAGACACTGTGACACAAGCTTCTCACGGTCAGGTCATCGTAATGTTCATGAACGTACACACATTAAAGGGAACTTCAGCTGTGACCACTGTGACAAAAGCTTCAAGAATTTCAGTTCGTACTCCAAACATAAACGATCTCACGCTGTAAATAAACTGTTTCACTGTTACCAATGTGCAAAAACATTCACTTCCTTATCTGCTCTGTGCAAACATCAACGTGATCATCAGAGGTGGGTAGAGTAGCCAAAAATTGTACTCAAATAATAGTAGCACTACCTCAACATAGTTTTACTCAAGTAAAAGTAAAACATAGCTGTCCAAGAAATTACTCAAGTAAGAGTAAGAAAGTATTTAGGATGTACTTGATGTGCTACTTGAGTACTGAGTAACTGATCATAATATCTGATTTAATGTTTAAAAATGAGATAACGAGATAGAGAAAATTATAAAGTTTAGTGGAACTTTTGGTACTTTAAAGACCAAAAAGGAAAAGAAAAACTACATATAAATAACACAATTACATTAAAATTCAAAAATACAAAATAATCAATCTAAGCAAAAATACCTTTCAAGTCATTATTAAACTTCTCCAAATAGCACAACAGCAAATACAAAATAAATAAAATAATACACTATGTTTTTATATAGTGAGAAAGAGGGATTATGCAAATGGATAACAAACAGCCATTAAAGTTCATCATACATCGAGAATAGTAGACAAATCAACAATACACCTCTTCCAATTAATGGCTAATTAATATTATTCCGAACACAGTCCAAAACATTCAATAAGCCACATCATTGTCTACTGTCCATCTACTGTTTACTATCATAACCAAGTGGCTAACAAAGGTAAACAGAATGCCCAAATGGTTGATTCTGTTTATCTGGACGTAGCGTTTTCAGTTGGAGAAATGTTTCATCACTCATCCAAGTGACTTCTTCAGTCTCAGCTGACTGCAATCTTATAAATGGTAAATTTGCATAATGACTGAAAGAGCCCACTGAATGAACAATGATCTCAGCAGACAGAATATCATGAAAACAGCAAACCTAATGTACAAACAAGAAGTCTCAGTGACATAACCAGTAGGTTTGCATCTGTCTCATGTATTTTGCTTAAAACACGTTTATTGTTCATTCACTTAATTTATTCACGCTGAGTAGAGTAGGCAGCATTTTTAGTCAGGAGTAGTGTAGTGATATTTCATAATAATACTACTTAAGTAAAAGTACAGTGTAGTAAAACTGGTGTGGTAAATGTAATTAGTTATTACCCACCTCTAGTAATCATGCAGGACTGAAATGATTGTTGGTGATTTCAGACTTCAGATGGAATCTCCTGTAAAGAGTGTCAACTGATGTCACACTTGGATTTGATGAGGTAGCTCTGATTTCTGGACCTGCAGTGAATAATCCTCAATGTTAAAGTTATGAAGCTGCAAAGTATTTCCCTCTTCCTGATTTTTGTTTGCCACAGTTAACTGCTAAAGATAATTTTAAAAAAAATGTTTTCATGTATTAAGGGAAAGAAAAAAAAGTATTTGGTCCCTTCTCCAAGCAGTTTGAATAAATCACCTTAAAGTTTAATTTTTCTTCTTTTTTCCCTTCACTGTGTTTCTTTCTGTTTCTGTTGTCTGTGTTCATTTGAAGGGCTTTCATGAGCTTCTTATGTACCTACAGGTACAAATAAACTCACCTGAACCTGAACTTTTGTTGATTAAATTGACCACATAGTAGTTCCTATTAGTTTTTAGCTTTCTGACTTTTCTTATAGATTCTATGTCACGTCTATGTCTGTGTAAACCTCGTCCATTTGGCTACACTGAGAGGGAACCTGTTAGGGTTTAAAATGGATAAATAAAGTCATTTTATTATTTGTATATACACAACTCAATGTGCTCATAAACGAGTTGGTCCTCGTCCATTGGGAGAATGGACATAGAAGCGCAGTGCATGCTTATATATCACATTAGATGAAGGATATTTTTCTGGACCAAAGGGAGTCCGAACAGAATGTCTCCAACTAGATAAATAGAATCAGTTTTAGGACAATATGACAATTATTAGTCTAGGTCTAGGCTAAGCAGGGAGGTATTTTATGTCTTTTATTCCATGAAAAAGAGCAGATAAGAGGTTAGATGTGAGCAGATGAGCGAAGAGGAGGCTCCAAGGAAGATATGTCGAGCGCTCACAGAGTGAAAGTGTCACTGAGCTGAAACAGGAAATGTGGGAGGGTTTGAGTGAGTGTCAGAAAAGAAGAAGTGTTTTTCCATCTAGAGGGTTAGTGGTGGAACTACTGGTCACCATCCTCGGAGTCGGAGAATCCATTTAATTCAGAGTGAGTGTGATATCTTGTATAAATGGCTGAATATGCCAAGTACTTTGTGATTTTGTTCCATATTGTCTTCTGTTTTTCATTTTTAAATGATAGCTGTGTGCATTTGCATGTTATGAAAACAGGTGAAATAATCACATGATAAACACATAAATAAGTACAAGCATACGTATTACTGAGGTTTTTGTATTGAAGCCAGAGAGGCAAAAAAAAGTTTTTTGCCTTTTGGCTAATTGTTTCTTAAGTTAAATTCTAAATTAAACTCTCTCTCTCTCTCTTTGGTATTTGTTTTATGTTTATTCTTTGCATTTTGTTCCTTCTATTGATTTGTTATCAGTTGCTATCAGTTAACAGCTATAGAGTTAACTGCTAATTTGTTTTGTTTTGTTTTGTTTGTTTGTTTCTGATTTTCCTTTAAATTGATTTCTGATATCAGGAAACAGCTATGAAGCTGGTATCTCTTTCAGTGATTGTTTTGGAGCATTGATCATTTTAATTGATTTTGTTATCAGTCTGTAATCAGTTGACAGCTATAGAGTTAACTGCTCTTTGTTTTTGCATCTAATCTTTGCATTCAAATTTTTTAATTTAGATTTCAATTAACACTTTGTGATCTCGAGATTGTTTTCTGTTATCAGCTGATGACAGATTGATGGTCTTAGGGTTAACTGCCACTGTACAGATGAATTGACTTGGAGTCTGGAAAGGGTGGTGGTGGTTTTTGAGCCAAACAGGCATTGGCACAAGCAGTGGCCTTTGCCTCACCAGACTCCATGACTGATTTTTGTTTCATGGATGTTTTTCAAAAATGACAGAATGTCAAATGCCGTGTGTCTGTGAAGGTTCTCAGTCATTGAGGTCATTGTAGTCTAAGGAGCTTGGAAAGAAAAGTGTCTGGACTTCTTAAGAACTGAAGAAGCTTCTCGGATGAGAGGTGAAACATCTTCAAGCAACTTAAAGAAGTCCAGACGCTTTTCTTTCCAAGCTCCTTAGACTGTAAATGCTGTGCCTTTTCAGTAAAAGGAGGGAGTAAAAGAGAAGATTGGATAACATGGAAAAAGGACAAGCAAAAATCAACCATTAAAAAAAAAAAAACATCAAAAAAACATTTGAGACCATTAAAATCAACACAAGCCATAGAGTGGAGGCACTTTAAAAAAAAAAAATTAAGTGCAAAACATGACTGCAAAAGAAAGCAGTTAAGGACATCAGATTTAGATCAGATCTACAAAGTGAGCCATTGGAGCATCCAGATCTCACCTTGTATACAAATCGATCAAGACACGAAATTTTGGTTAGTCAGAGCCATGATGGATATGCAACACAAAGAAACATAACACAACCTTCCTTAGCTCAGGTGACAGAAATTCACCAAATCACTAAAAACCTTTGTTAAGGTTCAGAATATTGAGGGGAAATCCAAAAATAACCACAGATCCAGCCGCGTGCAAATTAGACGGCATTTTAATGAATACACATATGCGGAGCCAATACTGTTCAGATTCAGTATTGAACTGCTTTACAATAGTCAGACAAAGGCTTTATAGAGGTGAGAATTGTACCACCCCCTCTTCTGTTGCCAGGCAGACTTAATATAGCATACGTCAACTCAAAACCACAATGACTTTTAACATAGTTTAAAACAGAACATCATCTTCGCGTCGAAGCCAGGTGCTTCCTGTCTCCACCCTGCCCAGGCTTATCTTCTGGAACATCAGGTCCACGTTCTGCACAAAATGTCACTCATGCAGGCACAACTTTGCAGTCGCAAGCAAAACATAATTAAACTTTTACCTACTCAAAGGAGTCTATCTAATATGTGTGTGTGTGCACGCATGGGGCGCGCGTGCGTGCGTGCTGTGTACTGCGTGACGTGTCATGACCTCTCTCACTATATGTGTCTGTATGTGTGTCTCGCCCCTTAAATGCTCTCACATCTCACCCGTTGCACTTCTGACCTTTCACCAGAACAGAGGCTCATCCTTACATATAATAACCTAACTGGAACTATATATGTAATCTACTGAATAAATGTTTTAATCAAAAGCCTCTACTAAAAGCTTAATACAGTTTCATATCCTACTCACAGTACTTGCATTCAGAGTCTGCTTTCAGTTTCACTTCTGCAGGAGCATGCCTTGCAGACGTGTTTCCTGTCCCTGCTCTTTGAGTGCTTCACCCACTGAAGACTTCAGTATAAGAATATAAAAACATTCAAAAGCCTTTAAAATTATAGTTTCAACTCAACAATTTAAAGTGGTTCTTCTGGACTTGTAATAAAGACTAATATAATACCCATATATTTGAACATCTGAATGCATCTGCATGCAACATCACTATTAATAATGAAATGGTAATGATGATTATACTAATAGCAGCAAATAATAGCAGTAAAATATTTCTCCTCTTGACAATACCCTCTCTCGACCTCTGGCACACCAGAGGTCGCCATACATTATGTTGGGTCACTCCTTGGCCCATTCAGCTGCTTCCCTATCCACCCCTGACGTCATGGACATCCCGGTCACTGTTCCTGCTCTGACCCTCTCTAGGCATCCTGTGACCTAACGAACCAGACAACCTCATGTCATCTAGGTGGTCTAGTAATACGACACCAGCTCCCACTTGAGAACACTCATGCTTGAGGTTAATCACACCAAAGTATCAGTGAGCCTAAAGTTGATCAACGGCAGGAGAGAATAAGAGTGCGAGCAGAGCTCAATCAGCACTCCTCCCTCACCCCTGAACCCAATCATACCCGGTGAGAGACCCCTTACACTTGTGAATCTCCAGTGGTCTGTCCCTTTCCTGGGTCCCTCTCTAGTGGAAATCAGGCCGCCTGCAAAGGAAACAAAACAGCTTTTCCTCCTGCAGCTCGCCAACTTATGTCCCTCAATTGTTCTCTTTATTCAAACCTGATTCAACCTAATCTTACTCAAAACATGAACCTAATTTCGTATTTGGTTTTTGACTTTTATTTTTATATCTTAATCAACACCACTCAGCATTTGTAAACCTCTGAAAGCGTTGTCTTTAAGAGTATCAAAGGAAGCACGTCTCTGCATGTGCTTCCTGTTGCTCCTGTGCACAAAAATGTCGCTGCTGCACGGAGCTCTCCCTTAACGTCACCTTTCACAAGAAAAATCATCATAAACACTTAAAACAACCACTTTAATCACTAAGTGTAAGCACCTAGTTAATTGCTCCTAGATAAATTTCATCCTAGCTAAAAGCTGAACTCTAACTGTATTTTAGAACTCCCCTTTCCTGTGTTATAACCTGTTTTAATATATCATTTTATTTCATTTTGCTGCTCTTAATGTAATGATACATTCTAATTTATACTTTATCAGACTTAAGCAAAAAATATATAAACTTTCTCCCATTTGCTTCTGTTTTAAACAAAAACTTGGTCACTTCAACAAGCATTTGTTATTCTGTAACTGCATTTTATATAATGAGACTAATTTAGAGCTGCATGTGTTATCTCAATATTTTACATGTCACACAGTTTAGTTACAAGCAAACTCCTATTCAGTTCCTCTTGTCTGTCACTTTTTACAGGGCCAGCTCAAATTCAGTTAAAAGCTAAATGAATTTCAGGCCCTAGGCCTCAAATCAATACTGTCATATGTGTGGATGAACTCTATATGTCTGTAAGCGTGTGCAATCCTTCAATAACCCAGGTCATTCTCACAGTAGATTGGCTAATCATTAACGCTAACCAAAAGTTTGTGACCCTCAAGAGACGACTCTCTGAGCCACAACTCCGTTAAAGGCACCGAATGCAATGTGTATGAAATCATCCTCCTCATAAAAAGCTCTCCTCTACCCTAGAAATAAATCTATTTACTATCTGTTTCTAAAGCCTACATTATAACAACTTATTCTAAAAATCAAAAAGAAATCACACATTTTCTACTCATAAAATCTTCACTGTTTTTCCCCATTATTATTATTCCCACAGTTTCCCTTTAAGTTTGGTGTACAACTTCTTATCAACACCAGCAATTCATCTTCTAAACCGAATTCAGTTCATTTTCATCCTTTCTTTAAAGAATTTAAAGAATTTTACCATCTCTAAATTATCAAAAAAACCCACTACAATCATCCTAAACCCATTTCAAATTAAACAAATTAAATCTTAACCCCTCTCTTTTTTGACACATCTCATGTGGCAAAAAACTCAAAATGCTTCACCCAAGCTTAACAAATTAAAAGGAAAAAAGGTTAGTCATATCATTTCCCAGAACAGCTCAGCAATCCTCCTCTCCGGTATTTTGCTCCGGCCCTAAAAACCTGTGTTTAAGGAATAAAATCAATTTAATCATCAAGTCAAATCTTCTTGAACTCCTGCTCCCTTCGAAGTCTGGATCCTTGGAATTTCCTGGAAACAAAACCTGTACTTTACATTTCATACTCAACTCCCCCTTTATGATCCAGTCTGTGTCATGACAAAAATAAACTTAAACAGAACAGTTATTAATCCTATGTCACCTCAGTTAATGGTAACTCGAGTTATATCAAAAAATGTTTCCCTTTTAGCATTTTATAATGTAATAACCTGGTCTAACCCAAATCAATAAAACAGAAATTCACTCAAAGGAACATCAGCATCCCCAGATTTAAGTCTCCCACTTGTCCTGCTTATGGCAAAAGCAAAACAAAGCATCCCCTTTCTTTTCCTCACATGGTACATTTGTCCACATTTATTCATCCCCACCTGAGTCCAGTCACTCACATTCACTCACACGCATCCACACATGATATTTTTGCTGATACTGCAGCCTTCTGCACATATAATGAAATGCTCCACATCAGCAAAATGAGCTCAATCATTTATTTTATTTCGTTTTCCTTTCTAGGAAAATAGTTCTCTATACTTTTGACTGGATTGAATCGCTGCAATCCTTGTAGACAGAGACTCGCCGCCAATCAGGTCTCCTCCTCAGCCAATTTATAATCTGTAAAGCCCACCTGATTTTTGTACTCGGTAATTTTGTCAGCGCCGTCAGTTCACTCTCTTCCAGGCCTGCTTAGAACCAAAATGAAAAAAGAGAGCTGATTATTAGCTCATCAAAGTACAAAACAAAATCACCTGACAGGTTTTTTCTGAGTGCACTACTACAAAAATTTCTCGGGCCCCTCTCAGACATATCCATGTCTAATCAAACTCCCTCTCTTGAAATAGAAACAACAGCCTCAAAAATCTGAAACAATATCAAAGTTCACCCGTTCAGTGCAACCTGGACCTCATCACAAGCTGCACCATTTTACACCCAACGATGTCCCCCTTTACAACAATGTATCTTCACCAAATTATAAATTTCCTGTTCACATCTGCCCCTCTGAACAGACCTGCCCACCGTAATCAATTATCGTGTTACTTTACCATTATATATTTCACCAAATGATCCTCCCCAGTCACCGCTCTGTTTCCTCTACTGAAAACCTCCGACACACACGCACACAGGAAGTGTCTTTACTCCAGCTAATTTGCATAGTGACTCATCTCAACAAGTCAACTTGACAAAAGAAATACATGTTGAAACCTTAACACATTATTGAATCATTTTCATTTTCTTTCTATACTAATCACTTACTTTTATCAATCAGTACGAGAGCACTCCTAAGTCACTCTTTTAGACTACTTTAATCACTTTTCTTCTGTTAATTTTTTTCATAGGTCACTCCCCTGTCGTATAACCCCTTTGAGTCAACTTCAAGCTCAAGCTTAAGTCTATTTTATTAACCATTCACACCATTCTATCACTCATACAAGTAGCAAGCTGATCTTCATTGCGTATGCTTGTGTTCTTAGCCAGGTTTATTCAATATCTATTCATTAATCTTCATGAGCTTGTCTCTGTAAGGTTAATGCATTTTCTGTTTGTGTGTGTTATTTTTGCATATATGGCTTCGCAGTCTGTCAGACACCTTCCCAACTCTCCAGTTAAACAGTCAGTTTTCTCCTTCCCCGAATTACTAACCCTCTGTTTTAATTTCCCACCTTAAATAAAGCACTCCTAGTCTTCAGCCAGGAGCTAGGGCCTGTTTTCCAGGTTCATGGACACATCATTCTGTGAACAATTCAACCAGAAACTTCCCTTAACTTATCCATTGATGTTAACCTCTAATTTTCTTCCGACTGCTGCCGTGGAGAATTGGTCCGGTTCTGCTTTACTCCTGAAAATAACAAAACTAAGACATTTTCATTATTATCACAAGTGCTTAAATGACCCATTACTCTATCTCTGGTCAGAAATACCAATTATGCCATGCATGTAAGCGTGTTCTTCCTTGCAATCTACATTAATTGAATGTAAGCTGCTTTCTCCGTTGCATGTCATGTGATCATCTTAATTAAGTGTAAGCTGCATCTTCATTGCATCCTATATTGTAATCAGTTTTACTTCATGCATTTTTCACTGAGCTTTAGATTCAAACTATCTCACTTCTGATTCATTTCAAAAATAATCTCACATGTAACAACTTGTGTATGTGTGTTTTCTATTCATTAATATAGTTGTCAGCTATTTTGATATCTTTACCTTTTGTATTGTTTACCTCTTTGTTGTGATGTGGTGGACATCCCTAAACAATCATGAGATCCGGCTTCCATTTCAATCCAATCATATCCTATATTCTCGCAGTCAAAGTCGTCCAGCTTCATCTCTCACTGGTCCTTTTTCATTCACAGTGTCCTGTTCGGGCTTCAAAGTTCCAACAAACACAGTCTCAACTCAGCTGTTGTCTTCTTCTCTGTTTCTTTACAGTCTTTTCTTTTAGGTTAAGTCCCAGCATGGCAAAATATCACCTTCAGTGCCTTCAGTCTTATTTTCATTTGCTCTGTTTTCTTCATCTTTTCAGTCTTCTCTTCCAAGATTGCTCCAAGCATGGCAAATATGAGAGTCAGTGCCTTCAAGCAGACACATCACACTGTTCTTCACCAGCATGCATGTTGCATCACGTGCTTTCTTTCATACTGCTGGACTCATCAGTCGTCGTCAGTGTTACTGCTTTCGCTTGCACTGCTTTTTTAGCTTCAGTTAATTCTCCAAGTCCACGATGTTCTGTCAGTCTTCATCAGGAAATTGACTGTCCTTGACTGTCCTTTGAGTTTCTTCTCAGTTTCAGGGACAAAGTGAGAGATCAAGCTGCACAAGTTCGAGCCAAAGACTGGCTTATTTTCTCCCAATTCTGTTAATCTATTGTTCTGCCGCTGTACTCAAGGTCCCAACGTTGAGAGAAGTCCACCTGTATTGGCACACTAAAGCATATAATTAGTATCATATTCATTTTTTATCTTAAAACCTCCATTTTGCTTCATCTGCCTAGAGTTAACTCGTCTGTCTCTCTTCTCTAGGTGCGTCACCGTGAGTTTCCCTTTTATGGGCATGCATTTCCTGTCCCAAACACACACACACGGTTTCCTGTTTCTGCAGCCTCTGCAGAGACTTCCTGCAGGCAACAGGCAGACTCTGTCTCCCTTTGAATTTCACAGTCTACAAACAATCAGTAATTCTACTAAATCTTGATTTAAAAACAATACACCTTCATTTCACTCACGCACTTTTAAATAGAGCTCTTTCCAACATCAGGACAACTAACACTTCTCCACACACATCACCCTTCTTTAGGTCAGTTTGTAGCGTATACACTTATGTGTTTTCAATCAGAAAAATAAACTCAACCTCTCATAACATCACTCATGCGTTTCTTGAATTAAAGCACTTTCAAACTTTAAACATCCTATTTTACATCACAAAAGAAATATATTTCACACTCCTTTATTTCATACACACTTTTAAACGTTCTAACCTCTTTCGGACGCCATGAATCGTCTCACACACACTGCCTTTTCTCTCACTCAGACAAATCATGCAGAGTCACTCAAATCAAATACTGACAGCATTCACACGGTTAAAGTCACTCAAAATACACTTTCCTATGCGTATTTTGGACATGCCTTCCATAATCAGAAAGAGCAAGTCAAAAGAAAAAGAAACTGAAACCTCTCATCATTCTCACAGCTTCTCACCACACACACATAACTGAAAAAATAAAACACACCAGCATTTATGGCTCAAGATATATACATCTATCAAAATTCAGTCAATTACTATACATCCACACTAATATATTCAAACTGTATTTATACTCTCGTAATAAGCAAAACCAGCCTCTTAATTACAGGCATTTAGCAACATTTTCAAACAATAGTTACAAAGCTCAATACTCTCGAAACTGAAAGCAACACCCTTCATGCGCGTCACCGCTGCTCATTTACATTCTCACACACACACCATCAGTGCACATCCGGCTGTGCACTGGTGGCACAGAGACTGATCTCCCACAAAGATCTCATATTTTATATTACACAGAGACGTCTTTTAATTACAACTGCACAGATTTTTTAGGCCTTTTCAACTCCTATGTAATTTCGATAAATTTAACATAACGGCTCCAACCGATAAGTCCCAGACTTTTTGTGCTCAATTCACCAGGGCAGTCCCAGACTGTCCTGTCCAGATTTCTAAACCTAACTCAATTTGCCAGCATGCCCAATCAAGCGCAAAAATAGGAGACTCTAACTCCTAGCAATTTTGGAGATTCCCAAGTCCTCCCCCGCTGTCGACGGTACTATCCCTACTCTTCAGGGTAGGTCAAGGGTCAGCGTCCTGCCCAGGCGCAAGCGTTACCAAGGAGAAAAGTGCGCTTCTTAACAGACGCCGCTGTCGTTCTAGAAGAATTTAGAATAATTTGAAACAACAATCTAAGCCCAAAACAGGATTAGGATTGAGGCAGGTCTCCCGTTGTGGACATAGGGGACTCTAACCCACAAAAATGACCATCACACGTAGACCAAATGACCAACGGGACTCTAACCCACACAATGACCAAATTCCCTATCATTCTAAGTTCACTTAGCAGTCCAACTGCTTTCTCTTTTCATTCCTTTATTCTCATTACTCAGCACTGTCACTTATACTTCATTATCATTACTTCAACCGGTAAACTTCATGAAAACTTCACCAAAATCAAAACAGACATTCACCAGTAATTTCAGTGAGTAGACTTTAATTTGTCATATTCAATTTGGCACACTTTGGAAAATTCAACAGGTATGTGCCTTACCTTTGGATAAGCCGGCTTGTCTCTCACTTTCAACCACTGACTCGTATCTGCCCGTCTAATCACCACGGACCCCCTCTCACCGGACGATGCCCCCAAATGTTAAGGTTCAGAATATTGAGGGGAAATCCAAAAATAACCACAGATCCAGCCGGGTGCAAATTAGACGGCATTTTAATGAATACACATATGCGGAGCCAATACTGTTCAGATTCAGTATTGAACTGCTTTACAATAGTCAGACAAAGGCTTTATAGAGGTGAGAATTGTACCACCCCCTCTTCTGTTGCCAGGCAGACTTAATATAGCATACGTCAACTCAAAACCACAATGACTTTTAACATAGTTTAAAACAGAACATCATCTTCGCGTCGAAGCCAGGTGCTTCCTGTCTCCATCCTGCCCAGGCTTATCTTCTGGAACATCAGGTCCACGTTCTGCACAAAATGTCACTCATGCAGGCACAACTTTGCAGTCGCATGCAAAACATAATTAAACTTTTACCTACTCAAAGGAGTCTATCTAATATGTGTGTGTGCGCACGCATGGGGCGTGCGTGCGTGCTGTGTACTACTGTGCGTGTGTCATGACCTCTCTCACTATATGTGTCTGTATGTGTGTCTCGCCCTTAAATGCTCTCACATCTCACCCGTTGCACTTCTGACCTTTCACCAGAACAGAGGCTCATCCTTACATATAATAACCTAACTGGAACTATATATGTAATCTACTGAATAAATGTTTTAATCAAAAGCCTCTACTAAAAGCTTAATACAGTTTCATATCCTACTCACAGTACTTGCATTCAGAGTCTGCTTTCAGTTTCACTTCTGCAGGAGCATGCCTTGCAGACGTGTTTCCTGTCCCTGCTCTTTGAGTGCTTCACCCACTGAAGACTTCAGTATAAGAATATAAAAACATTCAAAAGCCTTTAAAATTATAGTTTCAACTCAACAATTTAAAGTGGTTCTTCTGGACTTGTAATAAAGACTAATATAATACCCATATATTTGAACATCTGAATGCATCTGCATGCAACATCACTATTAATAATGAAATGGTAATGATGATTATACTAATAGCAGCAAATAATAGCAGTAAAATATTTCTCCTCTTGACACCTTCAGAAGAAAAAGAGTGAACATCAATAGAGACTCCGCAGTTCATGTCGATGGACCACATTTGGTGATAGCCAATACTCCAGTAAAACATAAAGAACAATTGGAAGAACTGATACAAGCTGCCCAAGGGAACTGGCAGCGATGATATGCAAAGGACATCAAAAGAACCAAACGTGGAAGGCAAAAAGAAATGAGGATGTTTAAGGCAAAAGAGGAAAGGATGATATCAAGGATAAATGGTCACTCTGGCAGGGGAATTGCTACCGTCACTGACAGAAGATGATATCAAAACAATGCAAAAAGAGGCAGGAGCCTACGAGATCAATTAATGGAATGGCAAAAGGAGCAACACAGAACAGTGGACTCTGGAGAGCACATGATGGGAGTTTAGTTGAGTATTTTGTTAACTATTGTTAAAAAGCACATGATCCTTCACTTGAGAGTAGAAAATAGATTAAGAAGAACATGGAAGGTCTGTAAGTGGTGCTGACACATGGGAGATATGGTGGAAACCCATGTGACAGAAAGCAACACATTTAATGAACCCAACCCAAAGCAACTGTACCAGTGTTTCAAAGGGAAGTTTCCGATACTGGATGTCCCCTTTAAGGACATCAAAATGGATTTTACAGATACGAGGAGCTGACCAGAGGACAACAAGAATACCAATATCTTTTTGTAATGGTGGACAGATTCACCAAATGGAAAGAAGACACGACCCAGTCATAAAATGGCTGAAAATGACTTATTAAGCCCAATTCGGGGTAATCCTTTCTGTGAAGACATATGGCTGCTCTCACAGATAGGTCGAGTGCAGTAAACTTGTAATTCCAACTGCCAAAGAAAATTAAATCTTTTTAAATGACAGATATTTCCCTTCTGCTTACTTGAGAAGAAATGGAACATTACACTGCATGAGAAAACTCAGGCCTGGGCAGCCATGAGAAAGTCCGGACCTTATGCTGATTGTCTACCTGCAGGTGATGAAAACGTAGCAGATATTTTTTTACTTTAACCAGTGACAGTCTAACAACCCTAGGAGGTTTTGGCAATGCATAAAGTCTTTCTCTACCAGTTCTTATTCCTCAGAGCACTCAATTATTGACTCCTCTCCTGTGTCAGACAAAAATGAAATGCTCAATTGTTTTAACAAACATTTTATTTATGGCTCGTGCTCTTTGTTTAAAACAGTTTCTGATGGTAAACCTCTTGGAATAAACTCTGCTTATAATTCTGTTAATATTATTTTTTCTTTTACACCTTTCATGGTAGAAAAGGCATGTAAGGCCTTGAAGAGCCTTGACACTGAAAAGTCAGCCAGTCCTGACAATCTTTCTCATTTCTTCTTCTGACTGGCTGCAAATATCATAGCTGATCTCATTTCTTATATTTATATTTTTTATCATTCTATACAACAGAACACATTACCAGACATGTAGAAGTGTAACTTTGTACTACTGAAAGGTGGTGATTCACCCATGGTTAATAATACAGGCCAATTGCGAAACTTTGTGTCTTAGCTGAGGTTCTTGAAAGGCTTGTAAATAACGTAGAAGTTATCTAGCTGAAAATATTATTTTGTCTCGCATGCAGTCTGGTTTTAGGAAACTGCACAGTACTGTAAATGCTTCCCTAAAAGTTCTCGGTGATGTCTATGAAGCCCTGGACACAAAGAGCTACTGTGCAGCTCTTTTTATTGAACTATCAAAGACCTTTGACACTGTTGACCGTGGCATTTTATGTCAGTGATTACTGGAAACAGGCCTTTCAGACCAAACAGTTGGCTGGTTCTCTAACTATCCTTTGGACTTAAGTTGTGCAGCTTAATGGTCTCTGTCTTTCAGTCTGAAATGGAGTGCCATAGGGTTCTGTCCATTGGCCTACTTAATTTAGGCAAGGCAAGTTTATTTATATAGCACAATTCAACAACAAGGTGATTCAAAGTGCTTTACAGAGACATTCAAAAACAAACAAATAAAAAGCATGATTTAAAATTGAGAAAAAAAAGAAGGAACAGTAGATATAATCAGTAGTTAAAATGTAAGTTTTGAAATTTAAGCTTAAAAGTAAAACAGTGTGAATTTGGTGCTTTATTCAAATGCAACTGAGAACAGATGAGTCTTCGGCAGTGTCCGGCAGCCTCGCCTCTGTCAGTACGCCCCAGGGTGGCTGTGGCTACAATGTAGCTTGCCATCACCAGTGTGTGAATGTGTGTGTGAATGGGTGGATGACTGATTGTGTAAAGTGCTTTGGGGTCCTTAGGGACTAGTAAAGCGCTATACAAATACAGGCCATTTACCATTCAACCTGGATTTAAATAAACTGAGTGTTTCAGCTGATCTGAGGCTTTCTGGGAGTTTGTTCCAGATATATGGAGCATAAAAGCTGAATGCAGCTTCTCCGTGTCCGGTTCTGACTCTGGGAACTGATAAAAAAACGGATCCAGATGACCTGAGGGATCTGGAAGGTTCATATTGGGTCAGGAGGTCACTGATGTATTTTGGTCCTAAGCCATTAAGAGCTTTATAGACCAGCATCGGAACTTTAAAGTCTATCCTCTGATAGACAGGCAGCCAGTGTGATAGTGATGGGTCGGTCGCGAACGAAATGGCTCTTAGAGCCTTCAAAATATACGCTGTTCAATAGTCGACCTTAATCTTACAGAGAATGTGATGATTTTGTGGATAATTAAAGTCAGTCATATATCCACAAACACAACAAGCTGAAAGTCAGTGATGCTGCTCGGTTTGCAGTCCTGAATATGACGGCACAAGCAGGATTCACTGCACTGTTAATGTTAGCTATGTTATATTGCTGCCTCTGTTCGGTGGTGTCGAGCCAAACGGACTTTAACGTGTGTTTGAACGAGCTGACGGTTCACTCGTTAAGCTGAAAGAAAGATGCTTTAATCACAGGAGTCACACATGTGTCCACTGCACCATCTGGAACTCTTCTTGTTTAGCACTCGTAATAACACAAACACTAAATCCTCCTTCTCTTGTGCTGTTTTGTAGCAGTGTGTACACCTGAGACTGTCACCTGTCTGTCTGTCCTGCACTCTCTCTCTGTTTCTTTCTCTCTGATTGTGGAATAAAAGTTTGAACATGTATTTATAAGTTACACTTGTGTTTGAATCCTGCAGCTTATCACACATTTGATTTCCATGTGTGACGACTGCAAGTGTCCAGAGTGAGGACAGACTGAGGGACCCACTGCTGCACATCATCTGTGAGGCTTTGCACCCTGATGATCCACCAGGACACACTCAGCAGTGTGTGAGGAAGAGGAGGAGGAAGAGCCAGCAGCAGCTGACAGATGGAGAGAATAGACAGACTGTTCCCTGTTTGTGAAGGACTGCTAGGAAAGTTTAACATAACTAATTGTCTGTCCTGAATCAGTCTTATTAGGTAATGTTCAAATAATGTTATCATCCCAGTGTTTTCAGTGTGGGAGAAAGTACTCAGGGCCTTCAAGTTACACACTATGAAAGGCAGCAACAAGTTTAATATTCAGAAACCTAAAGTATGTATCAGCAGCAGAATGGAGCTAAAAATAAATGTTTGTTTCAGTTCTATGAAGCTTTGAGTGTTTTGGATTAGTAGCACTGCTGTGTTTGTTGCATCATATTGCTGTAATTGTTTATATGCTTTATATATTCTGAGGTAAGTTGATCTATAGTGTTACATCATATTCTATAAGGATGTTATGTGTTTGTAGACTTTCTGCCCAGTTTGACCCATTTAGCAGAAGTCAGCCTGTTTAAGGCTCTGATATCTATTCTGTATGACTTAAAGCAGTTATGACATGGTCTGATTTTCTCACCCAATAAAGGAATATTTCATATATCAGTCTGATCTTCATTCTATCAGAAACAGTTATCACAGCTCGTACATTTGCTTTTTACACATATATGTAAGCATTGACCATATCCTTAAAGCAAGTGTCTTGTAGTGGAACGAGACAAATTATGAGGGACATTTCTAAAAGGAAAAAAATCCCACAAACCTTAAAGTGCACTTGAAAAGCTCACACAAGAAGGCTAAGCTAGCTTACCTGGAGAAGGTAAGGGAGCACGCCCAACCCTCATCCCCAGAAACAGAAGCTAACCCCAGGCAAGGCAGCGTGATGCATCCCGAGACAACAGGACTGGGATATCTACATAACTGTGTGAGTCAGTTGCCTTAACACCCGGTGCTGCAAGAGTTAATAGTCTCATTAGGGCCAAGATATACATTTTATAGTTGCCTGGTATCAATGGTTGTTCATCTGCCTTTATTTATTTATTTAAAGAACCCATAGGTGGGAATGTGAGTTGTCTGTCCCTGCGACAGACAGGCGACCTGTCCAGGGTGCAGGGTATGGTAGCTGGAATAGCAACATACCCAAGGATAAGCAGAAGAGAATGACTGATATGATGAAACTGGGATTTTGTTACACTTAATTATTGCAAACACAACTAAATCTATAACTGAAACTAATCAAAACTAAACTGAAACTAAGGAGTTTCAAAAAAATAAAAACTAAACTAAACTAGCAAACAATTGGTAAAAACTAATTAAAACTGATATAAAATTGAAAATCTGAAGTCAAAACTAAATAAAAATAAAAACTAATGAAAATTGCAAAACTATTAAAACCATGGTCCTGAGGGTTGTCCACATGGATGTTAAAATCCCCAACAATAATTACACAGTCGAAATCAACACAGATCACAGACAGCAGTTCACTGAGGTCATTAAAAAAGTCTGTGCAGTATTTGGGAGGCCTGTAAACATTAAGAAACACAACTTTGGATGGGGCCTTCAGCTGTAAAGCCACATATTCCAAAGACTGAAAACTTCCAGGAGATAGCTGCTTACATTGAAATGTTTCATTAAATAAGACAGCAACCCCTCCTCCTCTCCTGCTCACCCTGGCCTCACTGATAAAACTGTAGTTAGGAGGGGTCGACTCGATGAGAACAGCTCCACTGTTACTTTGGTCCAGCCAAGTTTCAGTTAAAAACATAAAATCAAGGCTGTGCTCGGTGATTAAATCATTAATTAAAAATGTTTTCCCAGCTAAAGATCTAACATTTAATAAAACCAACTTAAGTGTTTTAGAGGTATTATTTGCCCCCTCGTGTTTGGGAGCAGTCTGTGGCACACAAGGTATGTTTACTATATTTAAAGATCTTTTAGAGTGCAGCTCTCTGTGTTTTGACCAGGCCACATGTCTCCTTCTGTCCCCTAAAAGTACAGAAATTTTAAAACCTTCTAATAAACAGGGTCCCAGCTTCTCCTGGGAAAAGTCACCACTGCCATAATCCTCGCAGCCTGGACCCTCCACACATCATACATCAGACTGCGGAGACAGAGCAACAAGGTGGTAAGGAGGAACTAACGGAGGCAGCGCTCGGCAATGTAACTTTGATTGGTCTGTTGAGGGCGGGGCTTGGTAGCAAACCTTTGACCGCTCTTGTGGGGGGTTTATGGGGTACAAAAAGAGATTGGGCCGGGGGGTAGATCTGAGCCCAGCATTGACCCGCTCCATCATCTCCTCAGTGAATTTCAGGTGTGGGGAGGAGGGAGAAAGGGAGGGGGAGGAGGGTGATGGCCTGTCAGGGGTTTGGGGGACTGGGGAAGGTCGTGGTCCCTGGTCCTGGTCGTTGGTGTTGTTGAGAGAGTTGGAGGCAAATAGGGACCCCTCTTCTTGCCTCTGATGTCTCTCTTTTCTGAAGCTGTTCCTGGTGTTCTGGGAACACGAAATTAAGTGCCAAACCATCCTACCTTTGTGAATGTGACCTACAAGCATACTTTATCAGCTAAATTTAAGTGGCAAACCATCCTACCTTTGTGAATATGAGCTAGAAGCATAATTTTACAGCTAGAATTCAGTGGCAAATCATCTTACCTTTGTTAATAAGAGCTAGAAACTTACTCTGACGGGTAAAATTAACTGCCAAACCATCCTGCCTTTGTGAATGTGACCTTCAAGCATACTTTAACGGGTAAAATGAAGTGGCAAACCGTCCTGGCTTTATGAATATGAGCTACACGCATACTGTGATGGGCAAAGTTAAGTGGCAAACCGTCATACCTACTTAAATTTTTGCTGGAATTACTCTGTGACAACAGTAATGTGCATAAACTACTTACGGTAGGACGTTTTGCCAAAGTAGGATGGTTTGTCAGAACACCGGGTGGGGGCAGATGAAGCTCCTCCTCAAGATTTCTGCTGGGCTTTGTCTGTTCTTCCAGTACTGTTTGTTCCTCTTTAACCCCTTGTTTTTCTCAGCCTTGGCACCAAGCACAGATAGATGACGTATGAAATAAAACAGGTTGGAGGGGAACAGTTTCAACCGTGACTTGTTAAAATTAAATCCATTTGCTTTAAACAGATGCCTGTGTTCCCAAAAAATATTAAAATTGTTGATAAAATGCACTGGGTGGTCAGCACATGCTGATATAAGCCATTTATTCAGTGCAAACAACCTGGTGAATCTCTCGTCTCCTCCTCTGACAGGCGGTACAGGTCCACTGATGAATACAGCTGCATTTAGAGAGTTTACAGTATTCAATAATCCAGTAAAGTCCTGTTTCAGAATCTCTGACTGTTGTTTGGACACATTGTTTGACCCTGTATGCAGAACAATGTTTGTCACAGTTGGATATTCATCTGCAACTTGAAGAATTCTCTCCTTCACGTTGTTGACCATATCCTTAAGCTGGGCATAAACTGTGCGATTTTTTCAGTCGCATTATTCAGCTTCTGCTCAAACTGCATGATTGACTCGCAGGGGTTATAAGTTCGTAAGTCACGATGCAGGGTCTCACACTATACGGCCTGATGCTCTGATGTGACCTGAGTGCTCACACTGTGCGTCCAGAAATTCTGTTGCTCGCTCTCCCTCTCTGTCTTTCACTCACACACACACACCACCACCATCAACTTTGCTAAATTGCTAATGAAAAACATAGGGTCAGGCAGCTGTGATTGAGCAGCAGTGTAAATCCAACTATTTTCACGGTTGTTGTGGTTGTGATAATTTTGTGAGGCCACATCGAAAAGGATCGGATGAGCTTTCCAAAGTTCTACAAGTGCCTCCATCGCTTGTGTCCAGATCACACGCTGCACTACCGTGCTACTCCTCTTTTTCACCGACATGTATGTGTTTGCGCGTGCACAGCGTGAGCGGCTGTGGTGAAATCCTCACGACCAAGCGATTGATGATTGGGAGCTGGTCGTGAGGTGTTAATTGCTTCTTGTTACCCCACATATACTACACGATGCGCGACGCACGATGAAGGCAAAAATCGGGCCGATCATCAAAACGATCGAACGCCTCAAAAATCGGCTCACAAATGGGCCAAAGATTGCACAGTGTAAGCGCAGCATTAGGAAAGCAGAGGACTTTAGTGTTCTTACCGCACATCCTTTGTACATCCTTTATGGCAGAGTCACCCACAATCAGAGTCTCAGGCTTAGCCTTTAGCTTTCCCTGTGGCCTTTTACTTTCCAACAGATTTTCAGTCCTTACTACTTTTAGATCGATGGTTGTCTGATAGAGATCCAGGGTCCTTTGATAGTGGAGCAAATCTGTTCTGCAGTTTCACACTGAGTTGTTTTGGAGGTTTGTTGTTAACCTTCCTATTCACGGTTGTCCAGTCCTGTTTCCTCCCGTATACAGGGGTAGAAGAGCTTCTCTGTCACGTAGGAAGTGAAGGCCAGTTGGTTTCAGAGATTTCAGCTCGCTGTGCCCTGCCTGTGATACGTCCTCCCCCTTCCAGGAGACATGATTTATGTCTTTTGCACCAAGACAGCCCAAGGGGGGATTATCGCTTGAGGATTTATTATAATGCACAGTCTACTTTCTTGGTCATGTTATCTGTGCTCCTTAGCTGTGTACTAGCTTGCTCATCGCCATTGTTTTGAATCAAAGGCAAGGTTGTTTCATTTCCACACGGTCCATTTACCTCCACGTTTACTTCTAAGTAATAATTTTTTGTCTCCAGTACTGCAATCTTCTGCAGGAGGCTGTGGTAGTCATCTGTGGAGAGGGAAGGCATCTTGTTGCTAGTTAGCCTAGTGGTTAGCACCTTTCCAGGCTATTGAGGCCGGTTGGTGCCCAGACGCTATAAATCAGCCTTCAGCTGTGTGTAGGCCACAGACACACGCAACGCTGAAGATAAGGTAACTATAAAAATGTTGATGTTTCTGTTAAGAACACTTTAGTCCTAATGATCTGTAAGTGTCCAGAAGCTATCACAGGTAAGCTCATATGGAAAAAAGGGAAAAAAATCAGCATAAAAATCAATAAAAGAAGCAAAGCATGTAAAGAGCAAAGAGAGGAAGTCCCCACACTCACCAAAGGGGGGTGAAACATTACTATTAATGGGACGTGTGGGACAAAATGTAGATGCATCTGTTCATTTGTATGCAGATGATACAATTATTTATTGTTGTGATCGTACCATCAACATGTTTTTCAAACAATTACAGCAAGCTTTTCACAGTATTCAGTCTCAGCTTGGTCAATTCAGACTGGTTTTAAATGCAGAAAAAAGTCATGTGGGAGATCGTGGCGCAAGAGTTGGTTTGTCTTGTAATCGGAAGGTTGCCGGTTCAGACAGTCTCTGTCGTTGTGTCCTTGGGCAAGACACTTCACCTACCGCCTACTGCTGTTGGCCAGAGGGTCCGATGGCGCGATATGGCAGCCTTGCTTCTGTCAGTCTGCCCCAGGGCAGCTGTGGTTACATCTGTAGCTTGCCTTCGCCAGTGTGTGAATGTGAGAGTGAATGAATAGTGGAATTGTAAAGCGCTATATAAATGCAATCCATTATTATTATTATTATTTATGTCATCTCAAACAGAAAGAGAGTGCCTGCAGTGCTTCCTTCTCTTGTATCTGCTCAAGGTATTTGTATAGAAACAGTGGCCTCATACAAATACCTATGTATTGTGATTGATGACAATCTTTCCTTTAAACCACACATTGACCATCTATTAAATAAACCGAGAAACTAATGTTCCTCTTTCACAGAAAGGAAAAAGCTTGTAGCTGCCACTTTTTTTTGTTAACCGTTAAGACACCCTCTGTAAACTTTTGTCCTTATTTTCCTTGATGCTCATTTCGGAATTTTTAGTAAATTGCAGGAACCCCCAAGTCTCCTCCTCTGATAAACCTCCACCTGTACCACTGAAAACAGTTAATTTGAACATGAAATCATGGCTCAAACTACTTGTTGTCAGACCATTTCTTTATTTTTTACATCAAACTGTTTTATAAAATAAACTTTACACGGAGTTAATCAAATATAACAAATGCTTTAACAGTATCACTGTTTCACAATACAAACTAGACCCAACAAGAAAACAGCTGCAAAACATGCAGCTCAAAATGCATTGACTAAACAACACGTGGATTTAAAGGATACAGTAAAGACACTAAAGTGAAAGGAGGACCCAAAAGCAGAGGTTTGATAGAATTTAAATTAAGTACAAATTGTCTTTGTGATCGTTTCAATGGTCCTGATATGTGCTGCACATCAGCTAACCTTAACAATTCTTTGCTGCCACTGTGAATAAGAATGTGTTCTTTGCCTGATTAAATAAAAATTACACTCACTGCTCAATCTTCTGGTACAAACTAGTACTACATGGAAGTACAGCCCATTGCCAGTTTAGCTTGAGATTCTTTTTTCTGGACATTAAGTCAAAGGAGCTTTTGTTTCAAAGCTGGTTGACAATTAAGTTTGTATTGGGTGCTGTAAGAGCAACTAGTGTGAAATTATTTGCGGTTTTGGGAGAAAGGGATTTAAGATTAAAGTTTGAAAAGATAACACATAAAATTACAATAAAACAAGGTGGGTTTTAAAAGAGAGCATCAACATTTATCAAAGAAAAATTAAGTAGATCTATATATCCATAATTGCAACTTCTAAATTTAAGATTCAGGATTATTCATTGCAGGTCCAAATCAGAGCTACCTCATCCAAGTGTGACATCAGCTGACACTCTTTTTATAGGAGAATCCAGCTGAACTCTGTAGAGCCTGATCTCGAGATTTTAAGTCTGACCCTGAAACCTGAAGGGGATCTTTCTTTTTCTTCAGATTCATTGTGATCCATTGATTTCAGTCATGCATGATCATGCTGATGTTTGCACAGAGAAGATAATGAAGTGAACGTTTTTGCACATTGGTAACAGTGAAACTGTTTATTTGCAGCGTGGGATCGTTTGTGTGCAGAGTATGAACTGAGATTCTTGAAGGTCTTGTCACACTGGTCACAGCTGAAGTTCCCTTCAATGTGTGTAAGTTCATGAACATTACGATGGCCTGAAAGTGAGAAGCTTTTGTCACAGTGTCTGCACTTATATGGTTTCTCTCCTGTGTGGACTCTTTTATGCTCTTTAAGCTGATTTGCAGTGAAGAAAGATGAACCACACTGGTCACAGATGTGCTTTTTAACGCCACTGTGATAAACATAATGTTTTTTTAATTCACTTGATGTGGGGAAGCCTTTCCCACACTCTTTGCAGTAATTCATGTTGTCTCCAGTGTGTCTACGTTGATGTAGTTTTAGGCTATCTGGATGATTGAAAGTTTTTCCACAAAGGTCACAATGAAACGCTTTCCCACCACCACAGCGACGACAGGGTTGAGAAGTGGATCCATCTGTGTCGCTCTGTTTCTAAACAAAGACACAAAGACAGTGTAAGTTATGACAATATTAAAACATCTGTTTCATATTCTATGCAAAATCAGCTGTTCACGGCAATATTTTTTAATCGATTTGATGGTCGCTGTAGAGGCTATATCAATCTCTTGAAGTTCTCTCTTCCTCTTTTATTTAACCTCCTAAGACACTCTTTCATAGCATGCATTTTCAATTTCTCTTTGCTATTTGTGCTGATTGGGACCTAAAGAATGCAAAAACAAAGAATTACCTAATTATTTCTTTTATCTGACTTTTGTTTCTGAGAAAAATGAGATCCACATAGGAGGACATGATAGAAAAGTGGCAGTATAGTGTACTTTAAGTTGATATCAGGCCTTTGTAGAGCAAATGTTTTTTTAATTTTGGTGTACACAATCCAAATTGTGATGTCCAGGTTGTATGAGGTTAAAATAACCACACTATGGATGGACAAATAAATGTTTTTATGCGTACTTTCGTTAGCAAAACCACTGTTAGTGAAACCATTGTGTGACTCCGCCGTCAGCTTGTTTATTTTCCACATAAACCTGTCACGATAAAGTTCAAAATCCTGTTGTCTAAGGAGCTTGGAAAGAAAAGCGTCCGTACTTCTTTAGGTTGCTTGAAGACGTTTCACCTCTCATCCGAGAAGCTTCTTCAGTTCTAGTGTCAAATGGTGGAGAGTCTCAGATTTAAACCCCGTGGGAGTTTCCCCCCAAAGAGGAATAAAAGGACCCCGTGATGATCTTCTACCTAATCGCATGAGTAAGGTGTGAAAATGGGTGTGGGTCACAATCAGCCAGGGTTTCGGGTGAGCTCATTGTGAAACCTAGCCCCACCCTATCATGTGATTTCCTGAGGTCAGATGGCCCAGGGTGTGAGTCGGCATTAAGGCGTCTGGGAAGGGATCTCAAAACTGGATTATAGATGGCAGACAGTTGGTGTCATAAGCGACCGCCTCTGTTCAAAGATGGTCGCTCACAGTGGACATAAATGGCTTCTTTCACTCCTGTTTCAAACCATCTGTCCTCTCTGTCCAAAATGTGAACGTTGGCATCCTCGAAAGAGTAGGGATGCCATTATGGCACCGGTTCTGACACAAACAGTAGTAACCAGACCGAAAAGCAGTGCACATTTCGGTGTTATTTTTCCTGAGATGTCATACACTTTAGATTCTAGCCGATCATTTTACCTTTCCAAGGATAGTAGGCGGGGCCAGGTACGTACGTTCTTTTAGAGCAGAGCTACAGATTAAAAATGCCCAAGGCGAAGCGGTCAAAAGTCTGGCTGTACTTCACAGCAAAAGATGCAAACTCAGCAGCCTGCAACAAGTGCTTTAAGGTGATACTGTCAAAGGAGGTAACACCTCAAATCTGATGAAACACCTGGCGACGCATTTTTAAAAGCAGAGAAATGCACCGTACTTGATAGCTTGCTGCGAGACCTCACACTGAGCACATCTATTGCGAGTGTAGTGTCTGTTATCAGACCCAGAGTTAGCAAAAACCCCCAAGAACCTGAAGAGGAGAGTCCTGGCCCTAGCCCTGCCAGTGTAGCATGATGATGATGATGGCAGCAGCAGCCGTTCTTCTCTGGGTGAGTAGCTTAATGTTGTTTGTGTGTAATTTACGTTAAGTAGGCTAACTACGTTATTAAATTAATGCATGCAAGGCAAATTAGCAAACACGTTGTAGTTACATGCGGCTGTCTTTTTGTTTGATGGCAGATACTCCCTTCATGTTGTATCAACAGAAAATGCTAACTTGGTTATCATTTTGCAAAAAAAAAAAGAGACTGCTAAAAATAAAAACATAAGAGGTTTTTGGTCAAAGTTTTTGTTCTCCATTTTTTAAGCACCGGTTCAAGCACCGGTTCAAGTACTGTTTAAGCAAGGGCACCATATCAAAAGTACCGGTTTGGAGCATGTACAAACTGATATTAGTCTTTTAAACAAAACAACTGCTGTATAATGTCCTCCGCTATTCTTAGTTTAATTGGTCACATGACTGCATCACACGAATAAAATGCATCATCATTTTCTTAAGTCTCAGTTTTCACTGTCCACACTGCCATGCGAAAGCACTGTGTTCAAATGTATGCGTTTTCCAGAGCGTTTTCAAAACGCTGTGTTTTCCTTTGGGGAAAACGCCATCTCTCTGTGGACGGGAGGCCAAAACGGAGAGAAAAAAATGCGTTTTCGTTTGAACACATTAGTGTGTTTACGTCTTTGTGAAATCTGTTTACCTGCTCTCATTTGCCATTTTAGTTGCTTAGTGGTTGTTGAAATAGTTTTGGGAGCTCCTGGCTTTTCTGGCAAAATATATCTATATTTAAAAATCAGTTCAGTATTTAATTAATCAATATCGCATTATTCAAACTAAAATCCATTTTAATCAGAAAATCGATTATTGAAACCCACCCCACTACTTTTTTTTAGTCGTACCACTGAGAATGTACGGCGCAATGTAATCATGCACAGACTCATTTGCACGGTTAATACACAGGAAAAAGTCCACATATGGATGAGCTAATTGTCAAAAAAAAATATCAAGTCGCCAATTTGGGATTTCTTTGGTGTTAAACTAGATGAAAGACTTAAACCTAAGGATGTAACCAAAGCGCTGTGCCACTTGTGCTGACGTATAGTGCGAGCAAAGGACTCAAATGCTACTAACTTGCATTAGCATTTACGTATCCACCATCCAGCTGACTATGCTAGACTATAGAGGTGGGTGGATCGATCCAAATATCGACAGTATTGATACCAAGTTGGCATCGGTATCAGATCGATACTAGCCTGGTGAGATCGATTCTTTACTTTGAGTTCTGCTTGTTTGCAATGCTGCGCTGTGCTTTCGGCAAAGACGAAACACCGAAACACTGGACTCGCCGCTCCTGTGTCAGTGAAGAGCAGGCACACTTTGCTCCCCCAATCTTATGTTTCGGTGTTGCGCTGTCACGTCACGTGACTTAGACACTTTGGGGGTTGTCAAGTTGTTTATATATTAATTATATTTTTACCAGTTGTTTTTGTTGTTGAGAATTTTAATTGTAATTTTTGTATTATAGTTTATCAACAGTATTTGTTTTAATTTGTTTACTGGTTTGCATGCACTTAAGATTTTTCGAAAAAAAAGAAAAAAAAAAAGGTTCGCCAGCCCGGCAGACCCGATGGCATTTTCATGTTTCGCAGCATCATTTATTCTAACAAAAAAAATCACATGGTATCTGTAACAGTACATTCAACGGCTGCAGCTCTACCGCTGCCAGCCATACACATCACCACCACCAAACCTGCAGAGGCATCGCAAACATGCCCCGCCACATACCCTCATCACCTGCTTCAGGCCGGGGAGTCATCCGGCCTAACCTACCTACTCCCCACTCCGTGAGCAGGCGAGATAATCGGCCCAGACCATCGGCGCCCCATGACCCAGCCCAGCGACGGGGAAGTGTCCACTCTGGCGGCGCCTCCAGCGGAAGCCCTGGAGCTGGTCTGGTGGCCACCCATGTGGCAAACAGTAGCGGCGCAGCAGGCGTGGATGTGAGCCGGGGCTCACAGGCAGCTGGCAGACGGCCGGCACGCAGGTCAATGCAGCGTGCCGGCCTCTGTTGGAGAAGGCTGAAGCAGACAGCACGCCGCCCTCGGGCGGGGCAGGATCCCCGCGCACCACGTGGTGTCCACCCTTACAGTAATCACACGGTTGCTGCAACAGTACATTCAATGGCTGCAGCTCTCCTGCTGCCAGCTGTACACATGAACACCAAAAACAACAGCAAACAGCACAAGCAGCGCACAGGTTTTAAGCCCACGAGGCATGATTGTAGATGCCGTGAAGGTGAGTCCATCTCACCTGCAGGGCATCGCAGACCACAACCTGCCACAATAATAAAGCATTTTTTAAATTTAATTATAAATACATTATTTCTCCTAATTATGTCCTGGGTTTTAACTATTTAATAATAAAAAAAGGAAACATCACAAAAAATACTTAAGGTCATGAAAATTAATTGTGATTTAGCAATTCAATGACACATCCACCTTATTTATTGAAAAGTATCAGTATCAGTATTGGTATCAGCGATATTGGCCTGTATTTACTTGGTATTGGATCGATACAAAAATACGGAGTATCGCACACCACTATTAGACTATCACCAGCTTCTGCAACTCAATCAACAAGCCCTGGAAAAGCTTTTCACCAGCACAATATTCTAAGTCCTTTTACTAAAACAGTTACACATTAAAAGGGCAGCCCCAGGTGGACACGGTGAAAACTGGCTGCATCTTTATATCTATCAAAGGGAATGATGCCGTTTCATACAGTGAAAAAAGAATTCATTAGTCGAGTTGCTGAAAACCTTTGACAAGAAATACGTGCTTCCAAGACGGAAATGTTTTTCAAAAACTGCCACACCAGATTTCTACACCAAAGTCCATGGACCTACAAGCAGCTACCATATTTGTGTTGACCACTGATATGAGCTCAACTTTAAGCACGGTGTCTTATATGAGCATCACAGCTCACAATGTCAATGAAAACTGGGAATTAAAAGCAAAAAGCAAAATCTTGAAACCATTTGTTTTCCCAATGATCACACAGCTTCAGTGCTTGCTGAGGAACTTCCAAGAGCGCATCGAGGAGTGAGGCATCATGGAAGAGAAATATTATAAGCACTTTAAGAACTCTCTACTGGCCATGGCTAAATTGTTTTTTGTTTTTTTGTCTGAAGACCAACAAGGATACCCAATGGATTTACTTTACCAAGTGGATCATTACGGCCTTGCCGTATTGGTCCATTTGATCGACCTTTGTTGTTATTATTTATTTTATTTTATTTTCAGTTGTTACAGACGGGACAGACATGAGTGGGGGATAGGAAAGGGAGAAAGAAAGACGAAGGAAAAGAAAAACAGAAGGGAAGAGCGACAGTGAAAAAGGGCACTTAAAAAGAGAAAGAAAAATAATCTCCTGGATCACCTGTTGAGAGAAAAAGAAGACAAAACAAGCAAAAACAACAACAACAGAGGAACATAATAAACACAATACCATCGCATTAATCTAGCTAAGTGTAAACAGCAGTAAATACTAAATATTGAATGTTGTTGTGCAGCACGCAGGACCGACAGCGCACAATGTGCTTTGAGGTAGCAGCCAAGAAAGGTGTAGTTTATGTCTATGAACAGTGAACACCCGTGTGCGCACATCCCAATCGGATGGCCAACACCTCCTCCCCTAGCCCCCCGTCCCGATGGCCAGCAGAGAACGGGGGTGTGTGAAGACCCCATACCACCCTCCTCTTGCGCATGTGTAGTGTTGCTGCGTGCTGTTCTAAAGTGCATTAAAGTGCTAAATTGTTTTGGACATAACTTAATAATAATCAAAGTGTTTTTATTGAGTTTTCAAAAAGCATATCATCCATACAGAAAAACTCGAACTCAAGTCCTACAACACAATGTAAGACAAAACTGTACCCAGACAGAAAGAAAGGGGGGAAAAAGAAAAAAGAAAAAAAAGAAAAAAAAAAAAAAGAAAAAAAGGGGGGGGGGGGGTAAAAAGTTGCCAGTTATGGAGTAGACGGAAACTCATCTTCAAAATAGGAAATGAAAGGCTGCCAGACCTTAAAGAATTTCTTGGTGTTGCCCTGTATAGTAAATCTGAGATGTTCCAATTTGAGGTGTGCCATCACCTCTTCCACCCAGCGTTTATGGGATGGCGGTGTTGCCTTTATCCAGTTAAATAGAATCAGTCTCCTAGCCAACAATGAGGTGAATGCTATTGCCTTCCTCTGAGAGGCTGTTAGTTGAGTTTCCCTCGGTGCCACACCAAAGATGGCTGTCAGAGGCAGTGGTTCCATATCTTTATTATAAATGAAGGAGAATGTTCTAAAGATGTTAGCCCAAAAGTCTTTCAGCCTGGAACAAGACCAGAACATGTGGCATAAGTTGGCTGGCACCTGTTTACATCTGGGGCAGGTCGGATCGGCCCCCTGGTACACTCTTGCCAGTTTCTCCCTTGACCAGTGGAGTCTGTGTAACACCTTGAACTGTATCAATCCGTGTCGTACACATACAGAAGCAGAGTGTACTAGATCCACTGCCCCTCCCCAGTCAACCTCTGAAATGTCCAGCCCCAATTCTTCCTCCCATTTCCTTCTTACATTGTCCAGGGAGGGGGAAGCCACCTTCTGAATATTTGCATATAGCGTGGAGATTGTCCCCTTAGCAGTCGGATCTGTGTCCATCAGCTCGTCTATCCATCCGCTTTGTGGAAGCTCGAGGGAGGGGCTGAATGACTTTTTCACAAAGTCCCGAACCTGGAAATATCTAAAGTAATTAGTCTTGGAGGAGATTCCATAGTCCTTTTAAAGTTGAGCAGCAGACATAAAAGTACCATTTTTAAACAGATGTTTGACACATTCCACCCCAGCTCTATGCCATTCCCTAAAGGCTGTTCCCCCGAGGGCTGGGGAAACAAGTGATTTCCATAGATGGGAGCAGATAGGAGGGCGTTTCTGTTTTTGAAATGTGATCTGAATTGAGTCCAAATTTTCAAAGAATTAGATACCACCGGGTTGTTTGTGTAAAGATGTTTGCTCAAGGGTAGAGGAGCGCAGACCAGGGAGCGCAGGGACACTGGGCTAGAGACATACCTTTCCATATGAACCCATATTGGGGTTTCATCCTCATCTAACTCTCTCAACTTATGTATATTGGCAGCAAAATAATAGTGCATATAGTTCGGCAGAGCCAGGCCTCCCTCTTCTTTCTGTCTCTCAAGAAACTCTCTTCTTATCCTGGGGACTGTTTTTTTCCAAATAAAGGCAGATGTACATTTGTTCAATTCCTTAAAAAATGATTTAGGAATGAAAATTGGTATCGTCTGAAATAAATAAAGGAACCGTGGCATTATATTCATTTTAACAGAATTTATCTTCCCTGCTAATGATAAGGGGAGCGATGCCCACCTTTCCATATCTAATTTTGCTTTGTCCAGTGTGACTTTAAAGTTATTGTCCAGTAAATCTTTATATTTACTAGTTACATCAACACCTAAATATGTAAATTTATCCTTATGTATTGCAAAGGGATAGGCCCGGAAAGAGAGTTTCCTCGCCTGTTTATTAATGGGGAAAAGAACACTTTTGTCTAAATTAATTTTATAGCCCGACACCCTCCCAAAATCTTTGATAATACCAAGGGCCACCGGGATACTAATGGCAGGGTTTGACAGGAAAAGGAGGAGATCGTCAGCATATAAGGACAGCCTATGGGTTTGTGTCCCCCTTTGTATCCCTACCAATTCAGCAGCCTGTCTTAGCATTATCGCAAGGGGTTCAAGTGCCACATCAAAGAGCAGGGGCGACAAAGGGCACCCCTGTCTCGTTCCCCGGAATAGAGAGAAGGGTTCAGATATGATATTATTTGTTCTTACCATAGCCTGGTGGCTCGAATAAATTATTTTAATCCACGAGCAAAATGTTGGACCAAAGCCGAATCTCTCGAGGGCCGTAAATAGATAGTAATACTCTATTCTATCGAAGGCTTTGTGGGCATCTAGGGATATCACAACCTCCGGCATAATGTTATCTTCAGCAGTATATACTACATTGAACAGACGGCGGAGACTGCTGGAGAGTTGTCTACCTGCAACAAACCCCGTCTGATCAGGATGTATTATCTTACTTATAACAAGCTCAATTCTAGCTGCCAGTACTTTGGTCAGTATTTTATAATCACATCCAAGTAAACTTACTGGGCGATAAGACTCACATTTAAGTGGGTCCTTATTCTTCTTAAGGAGTACAGAGATCAAGGCCTGTGACATTGTTTGGGGCAGAGCTTTTTTATCAAGAACTTCCTTAAATACTCTGCAAAGCAAGGGTATCAGTTTGGGAGCAAATGTTTTATAAAACTCACTTGGGTACCCATCAGGGCCCGGCGCTTTTCCTGTCTTCATATTCCGAATTGCTTTGTCTATCTCCGTGGCAGATATGGGTCCCTCTAACCTATCTCTATCTGCTGCCTCTAGTGGTGGTATTTCAAGGTTGTCAAAAAAATTCTTCACTCGGTCCCTATCATTTATTTCTGAGGTATACAAGTCCTCATAAAAAGATTTAAATTGATTGTTAATACCCTTCTGATCTATAATTTTATTACCCACATTATCTCCTATCTCTACTATCATACCAGCAGCTGCTGATTGTTTTAGCTGGTAGCTCAGGAGTTTACCAGCGCGCTCACCATGTTCATAGAGATCTTGTCTTGACCTAAGATATAAATCCTCCTCACGCTGACTTGTCAGGATGTCATATTCAGTCTGAAGCAAAATCCTTTTTCTATACAACTCCTCAGATGGAGTCATAGAATTTGCCAGGTCAACTTCTTTTATTGCTTTCATTAATTCTGTGGTACGTTTCATTTTTCTTTTCCTTTCACCAGCACTGTATGAAATGATTTGTCCGCGTATATACGCTTTTAATGACTCCCATAAAGTGCCACTGCTTATATCAGGAGTATCATTAAGATCCAAGAAAAAAACTATTTGCGAATTAATGAATTCTTTAAAATCATCATCAGCCAATAATCTACTATTAAGACGCCACATCCTCTGAGGTGGTGTATAGTCAGGGAATTTAAGTGTCAGTGTGACCGGGCTATGGTCAGATAGTACTATACCAGGGTATTCTACATTCATTACCATAGGGGTCAATTTATTGTCTAACAAAAGATAATCAATTCTAGTATAAGTTTGGTGCGGTGGGGAATAAAAGGAGTACTGTCTGGTAGTCGGATTTGCATATCTCCATGGATCGAATATACCATATGTTTTACAAAAGGAGTTAACGCATTGAGCAGATCTACTTAGCACACTAGGTGTTGGGCTAGAGTGGTCCAGAGTTAAATCTAGGACACAATTCAAGTCTCCCCCCAAAATCAAATTATGTGTGTCCAAATTAGGTAGTAATGAAAACAAATCTTCAAAAAATTGAACATTATCCCAATTGGGTGCGTATACATTTGCCAACACCACTGGCATATTGAATAATTTCCCAGCTACAATAACGTATCGACCATGTTTGTCTTTTATGGCAGTTGTTTCTATGAATTGTACATTCCTGTGTATGAGGATGGCCACTCCTCGACTCTTACTATCAAAATTTGAATGATAGATCTGGTTGAATCCCCCCCTACACAGCTTGAGATGGTCCCTGTTTAACAAATGTGTCTCTTGCAAATATACTATCTCTGCTCCCTGGTCTCTTAAATGGGAAAAGATCTTACTCCGCTTAGCCGGTTTATTGATCGCCCTCACGCTCCAGCTCATCAAATTTGTGCCCATTCTGCTCACATCCATGTTTGGTGCCATGCCAGGAGTCCACAGCCCAACATGCCCACTACACTCCTATGCCGTCCACTATCTGGATCACACCCTGAAGATCTGGCAGCAAAACAGAAAAATAAAGGGGCGGTGTCTGGGAAAAACGGGAAGCAACACACACACATACACAAGTAACACACAACACATTGCATATATGAACATGAACCCAAACACAGTGCTCTTTAACAAGCACTCTCGTGGCCAACCGGGTCCACCATCTCCTACACGCCAAGCCTACCGTGTGCGGCTCGCAAAAATATCCCATGGTTCTAAAAATATAATATCACCCTCCAATCTACTCACCTCCTAAAAGGAGGGAAAAAAAAAAAAACAAAACAAAACAAAACAAAAAAAACAGTAGGGAAGCTTGTAGCAAAAGATCTTTGAAAACAAAATACAGTAATACAAAAATAATGTGTAAGTAGTATGAAGCAGGGCCACAGTATTTCTTAAATAAAATATTCAAATATAAAACAATAAAATGAGATATTACTTTGTCACTATTGTAAAATCCAATCAACAATATCTTTCCTGAGACATTTAAGTCCCTACACCAGTGCAGCCCTTATACTTAGCCAAACTCAGACCAGCCCATATACTTCACCCGGGATTCAGTGTCTTCTTGATGAACTCCATGGCGTCCTTTGGGCTCTCGAAGGTTTTCGTTTGTCCTCCTTCTGGTGTAATCACCAGCGTTGCCGGGTAACGGAGCCCATATCTGACCCCCACGCAAGTGCGCAGGAGGCTCCTTGCTTCTTTGAAGGCTGCTCTCTTGTTGTTTACTTCCTGGGTGTAGTCTGGGAAGATGTGAATCCGTCCATTCCGACCTTCTGGCGTTCTCTCCATTTCCCTCGCCTTCTTCAGTATCTCCTCCTTCTCTGTATAGTAGTGGCATCTCACCACGAACGCTCTCTCGGTGGAGCCCGGCTCCATCTCGCCTCGCGCCGAGTGTTCGTGTGCTCGGGTCAAGCGTCGGTGTCACTGATAGCCCCAGCTTTTCTTTCAGCAGTCCAGCTATGAACTCCGGCGGCTTCTTGCCTGTCTCAGCCCCTTCTCTTACCCCCACGATGCGTATGTTGTTGCGTCGTGATCTCGCCTCAAGGTCCTCACTCCGTCTCCTCAGCTTCAGCATCTCCTTCTCCATTTCTTTCAATTTCGCTCCATGCTGGTTATACTGTCAGACTGGTCGCTCAGCGTGTCATCCACTTCTTTTTTCCGCGCTTCCATCTCGTTACCCAAACTGATGGTCGTCTCGCTTACCAGCCTCACCTCCTCACGTAGCAACTCAAACTGAGCTTTAGTGTTATCTTCCACACTCTTAGCCCACTTCTCCATCTCGGCTTTGGACTCTTTTCTTCCTTTTTCTATTTCTTCTTTGCATCTCATGATCTCGGTTTTCATCTCCTCTCTGTATTTTGTGATCCCAGCATTCGTTTTCTTGATCTCGGACATCATGTCTTGGGCCCACTGAGGTATGTTGTCGGCGTGTGCTGGGCTAGCATTAGCTTTGCTAGCTGCGGCGGCAGGGTTGCTATCCGCGCAACTTTTCTCGCCGGCACGAGTCTGTCGGTTGGACATTTTCGGTCATAAATTGCCCCGTGAGCGCACTCGTTCACTCCAAAGCACGAATCGTATTAAACGAGCTTCCTCAAAATGGTAGCAAACTGGCGATATTACTATTTTTGACTACTTTTACACGGAGCCTCCGCACGGACGTCTTCACACGGCGAAGCACATCCGGAAGTCCCTTGGACATAACTTAAATGTGGCAGTACACAATGTCATCAAGACAGAAACACAAGCGTTTAGTGTCTGCCACTCTATTAACTCTGTCACGGTGAGTTGTGTGGCTGTCAGTGGCTGGACCCACGTGCAGGACTCGGAGACAAAACGTGAACTTAAACGGCAGCTTTATTTGCTGGAGAATCACGCTTGGCATTACATAAACAACAACTTAAACTTAACTAGACCGGAGATGCTGACGGTAGACGACAATGAGAACACACACAACCAATGTGGAGGACGCAACAACAGGCAGGGAAAAACACAGGGCTTAAATACATACTGAGGTAATTAGGGAATGTGAAACAGGAGGAGAGCACAGCTGGGACTCATCAGACATCACAAGACAAGGGAGGCAAAACTCAACACACTGACATAGTACACAGACTTTCAAAGTAAAACAGGAAACTGAACAGAAGTAACAGAACCACAACCTAAGAACTAGAACACAAGAAATGCCAAGGAACTAGGGATACTAACAACAGAAATCAAAACACATCATGAAATCAAGGAAAACTTAATACAAACAGAAAAACACTGAGTCCACAGACTCAGGACCGTAACAGTACCCCCCCTCTAAGGGCTGGCTCCAGACAGCCCAAACCCGAAAACCAGAGACACAGAAAACCAAAACAACCCAACCAGGGCGGGCGGCGGGGGTCCAGGACGGAGGGACCAAGACCAAAACAAAAAGGGCACAGGAGCACAGAACAGTCCCAAACGGAATAGGCGTCAAGACATCAAAAACACCTAGATCCGGAGGCCGGCCCGGAGGCCGACGACACAAAAGCCCATCGCTCAACAGTTCAGGAGGCCGGCCCGGAGGCCGACGACACAAAAGCCAAAACAGTTCAGGGGCCGCCATGCACACAGCAACAGTGACGATAGGCAAACACTTTTCTGGAGGCCGACCGTGCATCCGCAACGGCGGCGGCGAACGAATCAGGAGGCCGACCACTGGGAAGGTAGTGGCGCCACTGAGCAGGTCCGGAGGTCGCCCCGACGGCCATGATGCAAACTTAGAGGCCTGGAAAGCGGCCGGCAGAGGCGAGGCGGAGCAGGACGAGCTGGGCCAGATGGAGGCGGAGCCGAAGCTGGGCCAGACGGAGGCGGAGCAGAAGCAGAAGCAGAAGCTGGGCTAGACGAAGGCGGAGCGGCTGCGGAACCTGAGGGCAGCGAGACGGCTGCGGAACCTGAGGGCAGCGAGACGGCTGCAGGCGTGGATGAAGCTGCGGCTGCAGGCGTGGATGAAGCTGCGGCTGCAGGCGTGGATGAAGCTGCGGCTGCAGGCGTGGATGATGATGCGGGTGACGGCTGAACAGCCCTCCCCGGACCGCCAGCCGACGGAAGGATGTGCTGTCTGGGTCTTCCAGGACCCTCAGCTAAAGAGGTGTGGTGCTGGGTGGGCTCCACGGACCCACCAGCAGACGTGGCATAAGGCTGGACGGGCGACTCCGGCCCTCCAGCTGACGACACTTGAGGCTGGACGGGCGACTCCGGCCCTCCAGCTGACGACACTTGAGGCTGGACGGGCGACTCCGGCCCTCCAGCTGACGACACTTGAGGCTGGACGGGCGACCCGCCCTCCAGCTGACGACACTTTGAGGCTGGACGGGCGACTCCGCCCTCCAGCTGACGACACTAAAGGCTGGCTGGGTTCTCCCAACCCCAGCTGACAACACTTGAGGCTGGATGGGCTCCTCGGCCCTCCAGCTGACGACACTAAAAGGCTGGCTGGGTTCTCCTGAACCCCAGCTGACAACACACGAGACTGGACGGGCTCCTCGGGCCTCCAGTTGACGACACTAAAGGCTGATTGGGTTCTCCTGAACCCCAGCCGACGACACACTTGAGGCTGGCTGGGTTCTCCCGAATCCCCAGCCGACGAGACATGAGGCTGGACGGTTGACCGAAACAGAAGTTGTAGTGGTGGTCGTGATGATGGTTGTGCTGGGTGTAGTGGTCGTTGAACTTGCAACAAAGCGAGTAACCGACTCTCAGCAACTCCTCTCCGGGGAACAGGGAGGGGTACTGGGCCCGGCCGAACATCAGCCATCCCCACCTGAAGAACAGATACAGGTCCAGGGAAGAGCTGCGTTCTGGCTGCCTTACCCCTGGGGGCCGGTGTGGGTGCAGGAGCTAGCTGGACCGCCGCTGCTCCCACCCGGGGTGCAGGGATGAGCGGAGCCATAGTCTGCCTGGGAACTGGAAATGGATGCGGAGAGCAGAGCAAAGGAGCTGTAACCGTCACAGGGAAAACCAGGTTTATGGTACCAGACGTGGTTCTAGAAAACCCGAGACTTATGGCAGGCTGACCTTGGTAAGACTGCTACTCCAAAGTCGTCCCAGGTTAACGTTAGCAGTTTTAGAAAAGATAAGTTCAGGGGCAGTCACAGGTGCTGGAGAAATCATACAAGCGGTATCTGAAGAAACTGGGTGCGAAGCAACATTAAACACAGTCTTACAAAACCCAGCCTGGGAAGTTGCACACACAGTGTCCAGGGCTACTGGCTGAAAAGCATGGCGCACAGAGTTGTACAGACATGATCGTGGAACCGAAACTTTAACTTGAGCAACCAACTCTGCAGTGTTCAAACCAAGCATTTTTGCCAGCTTGTTAACAGCAGATGACACCTTGTTGCTCTTAACCTGGACAGTCACAGAACCCATAGTCTTGAAGAGTTCACAATGAGCAACACAAACAGTCTTTGAATAAGCATACTCTGGGCTTGTGAAATTTAACTCAGGGAGGTTATGGAAACATGAGGTTTATCACAGGCAGCCTCAGAATGAACTGGCTGGTGAGTCACAGAACTCATGGGTGAAGCAACACCAACAACAATCTCATGAGGTGTAGCCTGAACAGCATAGATGGAACTTGGCTGGGAAATTGAACTGTCCCTGTTTAGTTTAGGAGTAGGAGAAATTGTCTTTTGATCAACATTTTTAATGTCCTGAGTGAGATTATGATTGTCCAAGTCAGAAAATTCCATAACAGATTCACATATGTAATCTACACCTGAAAGCTCACAATCGACTAGTACTCCCGAAGCCATCGTTGTACTGTTAACTGATCCAAAAACAGGTGGCTCGGAATCAACAAAACTTGGCTGAGAAGTGAAAACAGAAACCCTAGCCTTTTCAGAAAGAAACCCAGAAACACCACTCTCAGTTACAGAAAACAAAACTTCTTTTGACTCTGAAATAAGGTCATCTGATTCCTGAAGTCTCTCAAACTTAGAAGAAACAAAAGAAAAATCATTAGAATGTTCAGAGTCCTGAAAGGCATGCTCAGAGTCAGCCATCTTAGGACCATCAGTTTCTAATTCAGACTCAGAGTTAACAGTCAAAAGGTTAACTGACTCTGAATTTACTGGCTCAGAGCTTGAAATTCCCCGCGTGGAAGAGGCCGGGTGAAAATTGTTCTGTTCACTCACCACGTCCAACAGTTCAGAGCAGGAACTGGACTCGGGTTGCGGTGAGGGACGGCAACGACGAGAACGCCGCTTTCTCTTGGAAACGGGAGCGGCAGAGGAAACGGAAGGTGTCGGAGCAACGGTGACCAGACCCTCATCCTCCGACCACATTCCTGCCAGGCACGAGGCAGGTGAAGGGTGGTCGGAACCAGACGTGAGGAGGAAAGAGTCCGATGCTGCGACTGCAGCTGCTGCAGCGGGGCTGAAGAAAGCTCTGTCACGCGGCGGCGTGAGAGGGCTTGCTCGCTGTGACTGAGGCAGTGTGGATGAGGAGATGAGGGTGAATTGGGCCAGCTCCCGGGCTTTGACTGCCTCCTTAGCCTGGGTCAGCGAACGGCCGAACTCCGAGGCAATAGAAAGCTGGCGCAGTTGAGGACTTCTGTCGAATATGGCTTGTATGGCATTCAACCCGACTGAGAATGTCTGCAAATCCGAGGCGTGGCTAATGCGAGTCATCAGTCCGAGGATGCGAGCAAGGTCCACCTCCCTCTCGAGGTGAGCTGAGTCCGCTGGGTCCATGTTATGGTTGCGTCCTTCTGTCACGGTGAGTTGTGTGGCTGTCAGTGGCTGGACCCACGTGCAGGACTCGGAGACAAAACGTGAACTTAAACGGCAGCTTTATTTGCTGGAGAATCACGCTTGGCATTACATAAACAACAACTTAAACTTAACTAGACCGGAGATGCTGACGGTAGACGACAATGAGAACACACACAACCAATGTGGAGGACGCAACAACAGGCAGGGAAAAACACAGGGCTTAAATACATACTGAGGTAATTAGGGAATGTGAAACAGGAGGAGAGCACAGCTGGGACTCATCAGACATCACAAGACAAGGGGAGGCAAAACTCAACACACTGACATAGTACACAGACTTTCAAAGTAAAACAGGAAACTGAACAGAAGTAACAGAACCACAACCTAAGAACTAGAACACAAGAAATGCCAAGGAACTAGGGATACTAACAACAGAAATCAAAACACATCATGAAATCAAGGAAAACTTAATACAAACAGAAAAACACTGAGTCCACAGACTCAGGACCGTAACAAACTCAGCATTTTCACACAGCTGGCAGAAACAATGGGAGCTCTGCAAGATGCAAGAGGAACTCGAACTGCGGCAACATTCGATCATCACGGCAATGTAGTAAATAATTCTATTTACTCATTCCATGTGCCAGCATTAATGTAACATTAGACATTAGTTACAAAGTTAACTCATTTTTCCTTGTCCGAGATTGTCTGACTCTTGGGGAACCAAACAAAAAATGGTGCAGTGCATCCGTGAGCAAGCCCCAGCCATTCAAAGAGTTTTTGCTTCAGACGGGAGCTGCAGTTTGCTACCCAACTTGACCTGGTAGGACACCAGTGTTTTGGAAGTCGTGAACGCAGCACTGATACCTGTCATTATTTCGTTGAGTGAAGGACAGAGGTGTTTAATATTATGAAGGAGAAAATACGAAGACCAAGTGATATTATTTATATGTGCTTTGAAGGAAAGAGTGCTGTCGAGGATGACACCAAGACTCTTAACCTTGGTAACCTTGCAGTGTTATCAATGAATAATGAAAGACTTCTGGTTTGAACTTGACTCAGTTTTGATTTGCTGCCCACTTTATTGACATTAAGTTTAAGAAAGTTGTGAGTAAACCAGACCTTGGTTTCACTTAAACAGTCAGAAATTGATGTGGGTGGGAGAGTAGCTGTGGGTCTGGAAGATAAGTAGAGCTTGGTTTCATCTACATAGCAGTAAAAGCGGAAGTTATATATATATATATTTTTTGTAAATATTACCTAGGGGTAGGAAATAGAGGTAGATCGAGTATCCAAAAATTATTAAGTAATTTAGTAAGAGTAGCATTACTTTAAAATATTATTACTCAAGTAAAAGTGAAAAGGAGTTTAAAAAGATAATTCAAGAGTAGGAAAGTAGTTGGTGAAAAGACTACTCAAGTACTGAGTAACTGATTGTAATGTGTAATTATATTTTAAATAAATGCAATCAGACAAACAAAAACTAAATACACAAATTTTAGTATTTTCAAATAGAATAAATGTAAAAACATCAACAGAATAAGGCAACAATTCAACAATTCAACAATTTAGACTTCAGCTCAGCATTTAATCATATCATCCCAGAGAAACTGTCTCACCTGGGACTCTCCACCCCCATCTGCCTCTGGATTAAGGACTTCCTGACAAATAGACCACAGTCTGTCAGACTCGGCCCCCACCTGTCCAGCACCATCACACTCAGCACTGGGTCTCCACAAGGATGTGTTCTGAGTCCCCTCCTGTTTACGCTCTACACATCCGACTGCTCCCCTACCCATCTCTCAAACACCATCATAAAGTTTGCGGACGACACCACTGTGGTTGGACTCATCTCAAGGGGGGATGAGTCGGACTACAGAGATGAGGTCAACAGACTGACTGAGTGGTGTTCAGTTAATAACCTCCAACTGAACACCACGAAAACTAAAGAACTCATCTTGGACTTCAGGAAGGGCAGAGCAGACCCGGTCCCACTTTACATTCACGGGAACCGTGTGGAGAGGGTGCACTCCATGAGGTTTCTGGGCGTGCAGATCTCTGATGATCTCTCCTGGACTGCAAATACCACTGCGGTGGTAAAAAAGGCCCAGCAGCGTCTCCACTTTCTGAGAGTGCTCAGGAGGAACAGCCTGGAGGAGAGGCTGCTGGTGACATTCTACAGAGCCACCATAGAGAGCATCCTAACGTACGGCATAACAACATGGTATGCAGGGTGCTCAGCTGCAGACAGGAAAGCACTGCAGAGGGTCATCAACACAGCCCAGAAGATCACTGGCTGCTCTCTGCCCAGCCTGGAGGTCATTGCAAACTCTCGGTACCTCAGCAGAGCTGGCAATATCATCAAGGACCATTCTCACCCCAGCAATCAACTGTTTGAACTATTACCGTCAGGCCGACGGTACAGGTCACATAAAACCAGGACAAACAGATTCAGGGATAGCTTCTTTCCCAGAGCTATCACCATAGTAAATAAGCACAAAAACAATTGAAACTGCTTAGCTACACCATACTGTCACCGTCAATTATTATGCTGCTATTCATACTGTCATTATATTAATGCTGCTATCCTGTATATATTGTACTTACTATTGTTTGTTTTAATGTACCTTTTATATTTTACATTTATATTTATTATTGTATTTTTGCACCAAGGGAGTGGCACTCCAATTTCGTTGTACCCTGTACAATGACAATAAAGGCTATTCTATTCTATTCTATTCTATTCTATTCTATTCTATTCTATTCTAACAATTCTAACTTCCAGATTTGTTTTTCACATCATAAAGCTTTTTCAAACCAACGACTACAGTAAATAATATAAATATATGGCAAGATATGCTATACAAATTATATTCACATTTACTTTAAATGGCACAGCAGCCTCAGAGAAACCATTTGAATGAGGCATCTTCAACTTATGTACATACAAGGCGGCTCACTTGTATGGGTGTGCATTAGGGGTGCAACAATACATGTATCGGTATTGAACGGTTCAAAACAGTGCTTTCAGTTTGGTACGCATATGTATCGAACAATACAAAATGTTTAATTTATTTTATTAACTTTTCTTCTGACGATGCTGTCAGTGTTGAGAGCTCAGTGGATTGCCGTTTTGGTTTTCATGTGAAGCAGGACCCTCATGGTCAGCGTGTCATGGACAAAAGTAAAACAGTATGTCGGATGTGCCATGCAATGCTCAATTACATTGGTGGGAACTATGTGCGTTAGCGCAGTTAGCTCATTAAAGTGTTGATGGCGTCCAGCCCGACGCAGGGGGCGATCCACGCTAACTCATTAGCGGAGATTTGACGCATTGTGGCGTTAACGTCATTTTAACGAGATTAACGCTGACAGCACTAGTGGGAACACAATGAATAAGACTGCACACTTACGCCGACATCAAAAACAACAAGCACGCATGCTACAAACTTTACCCGAGTCATTTAGACAGCCGTTAGCACATCACATGATTTTCCTTATGGGGACCTGATATGTTTAATTTGCTGCTGAGAATATAGCCCAGAAGAAGCGTGTAGTATAGATTTATTTTGGAAAGAGCCATTTCTCTGTTATAAACTCTCTTTTCTAAAGATGAGTGATTTCTCAATCAGATAGATTTATTTTTTTATTATTATTATTGTTTTTTCAGCAACATCAAACTTAAAAACTGTACTTTTGAGTTAAAATATATATTTATATTTTTAATAAATGAAAAATTAAAAAGGCATGAACATTTTCTTGTATCGAAAAAATATTGAACCGTGACACCAAAATATCAAACTGAACCGAACCGTGTATTTTGTGTATTGTTGCACCGCTAGTGTGCATCTATTTCAGCATATTTCGCAAAAATGTGCCATTTCTTCACTCAGTAAGGTAATGGTTAAGCTTCAGCAGCAGTTTGCTATCAAAGTTCTTGCTTTGAAGCTGTAACTGTTTAGCAGTGAACAGGAGTCCGGCCTGACTAAAAAGTCCTGTACAAGCTCCAGACGCAGAAAGAGCTGTATTTGTTTTGATTGACAGCATCTTGATGTGAGGAAAGCTATGCAATAGATCCACTCCTCAAGTGAATGGACATGAAAGGTACCTCTCCCTGCTTCTGGCATTCCTGACCACGTGGATCCAAAGAAGTCATCTTTGTCACATAGGCTGCTGTTTGTGCTGGCCTCATCCAGTTCTGTGTCTAGGTGATGTCTGATGAAGTTGAGACCCATGGAAAGATGTATGGTTTTCAAAAGAATTAGGTCTGGGCATTATAGTTCCATATAGACTGCAAAGCTGCGGATGTTTGGCATGAGAATTTTAATCACACTGGATATGTTTTCTACCAACTATTGTTGAAAAACAGAATCTTGTCCTTCATATCCCAGACAAACAGTTTGCGATGAATCCCAGATTAAGTTTAAAATAAGGCTAAGCAGAGCTAGCCAATAGATCCTCCTCACACCGTTTGGCTGTTACTCTGGGGAAAGACGAGGAAGACATTGATGAAAGCCGTGACTGGAGCTGCGATGTAGCCTCTAATCTTAAGGAATCGAGCTTGACAGAGCTGCTGTAATATAAAGACTGACCTTCACTTAACTACAGGTAAAAAGAAATTTAGAGCAAACTTACCATGACCTTTCGTCAGGTTAGAGGAGTTGAGTTTTTTTCACGCTGAAATGTTGGTTTGTTTGGGCTCATATTGAAGGCACCACATTATGTAGCTGTTCTTTTGTTCTGTTCTTAAGCGAAACATCCTTTAAATATGAGGCCAAGGGTGTTTATCTTGAATTCTAGTGCAGACAGTAGCCTCTGCCACGTTTTCCTGTCTCTTCTTTCCATGTGTCCGCTAGTTTGAAAGGCTTGGGCCACTCTGCCCACCACAGTTTATAACTGGTCATGCGACTGCATGGCTACATTACTTGGTAAAAGAGTTACATTAAACTCCACTGGCGGCATGATCCAGTATTAGTAGTATTATCTAATGTGTGAAATTAATTACATTTTTAAAGTAAGGATTTGAATATTGCCAAATATAGCTGAGTAAAAGTATCGTTTCTTCTTCATAAATGTATTCAAGTAAAAGTGAAAAGTATGGTGCAATAAAGGTACTTTTTGAAGCACATTTTTTTCAAAAGCTTTACTCGTTACCACCCACCTCTGGAGATAGATAATAAAATTAAGCAACACAGGACAGAGTCTTGGGGTACACCGGAATTAACTGGAGTAGATAGTGATCTGTGAGTGAGTAATAGAAGAAACTGAACGGCCAGAGAGATACGGGGTAAATCAGGGCAGCGCTGTACTGTTGGTGGCAGTAGATGCTAATCTATGACGAAGGATACGGTGAGAGATAGTATCAAAAGCTGCTATAAGGTCAAGGAGAATGCAGGTGGTGATGAATACAATATTTGAATTTTTTAAAAAGCCCTCCACATTTTCTGGAAATATTTGTGGGTGTTTTTAATTGCTTTTTTGTACTGCTTGAACACTGAAGTGGCCCTACAGTGAGATGATGGCCCAGAGCACATTTAAGTAACGTTACATTACTCTAAATGAGTAATGTAATGGAATACGATACAAACTACTTTTTGGGGCATGTATTAGGTAATCTGTAGTGGAAACCAACACTGGTCACAAGATATTAACTCTCAAGCTGCTCTCCGATGCATCCATTGGAGTGTGAATGTTAGATAAACAGAAAGGTGAGAAACTTAAAACTTTACGTTTTTTCCAACATCAGGATAATTTCAGGAGTTTTGTCTCAGATTTGACTGAATATTCTGTACATGAAGTTTTCATGTCTCATTTAGCTTTGAAATTAAAATCAATTCACAAAATACTTCAAAATAAGTGTGACTGTACAAAGAAAAATACATACCTCACAGTAAGTGCACTTGTAGAGTTTCTTTCTGGTGTGAATCTGTTGATGTTGTCTCAGGGAACGTGGATCTTTAAAGGTCTTCTCACACAGATCACATTTATAAGGTCTCTCCTCAGTGTGGATAAACATGTGCTGCTGTAAATATTTGTATGCCACAAAGGTTTTGCCACACTGATCACAGAAGCAAAAATCCTTTTTGGTGTGAATGCGTTGGTGAATATTAAGGCTGAGTGGCCAGCGGAAGGTTTTTCCACAAATGTCGCAGCTGTACGCCTTAATTCCAGAGTGCGTAACTAGATGACTTTGTAAGTACCTACTGCGAGCAAAAGCTTTACCACACTGATCACAGCTGTATGCCTTAATTCCAGAGTGGGTAACTTTATGACGCTTTAAGCTTTTACTATGAGCAAAAGCTTTACCACACTGATCACAGCTGTATGCTTTAACTCCAGAGTGGGTAACTAGATGACTCCGTAAGCTTCCATTGTCAGCAAAAGCTTTACCACACAACTCACAGCTGTACGCTTTCATTCCAGAGTGAGTAAATTGATGACGTCGTAAGTGGCTTCTGTGATTAAAAGCTTTACCACACTGATCACAGCTGTATGGTTTAACTCCACTGTGGACGAATTGGTGTGTTTTTAAGTTGCCAGAACGGGTAAAATCCTTCCCACATTCCTCACAGGTGTATTTTTTTTCTCTTTTTTGTCTGTGAAGTTCGTCAAACTCCTGAGAGTGCTGACTTCTCGCTCCATGTTGGTCCTGAGGTGACAGAGATACAAACAGGCAGTGAGAAAAATTCGGTCATGGAACAAACTGAACTTTCCAACTCCCTCCATTAGTTGAATCAAAGATGTTAACAAAAACATTGTAGGTGTGTTACCAACACATTCTTGGTGATAGTATCACATTATAATCAGATGCTACAATGAGAGTTGTACTTAAAATGCAGGGTTCATACGCCTTTTTTAGAGTAAAATTTAAGCACTTTAAGCACTTTCAAGGTCCATTTTGAAGCCCTTTCAGCACAACACTAAAAATAAAAATAACAATGTATGTTTCACGTCACATCAACCCTGGTAAGACCATGTGAAATCATCCTTGGTTGACTTAAACGCTTTTGTTCGCTTTTTGTTAAAACTTAGAAAAATGCACCACACAAAAATACTGCAAAGGGAAAAGGTCATCTTGTATGTATATAGTGTATGAACTCAAAACACACATTTCAGTTAAAAATGAAGATGTGCAAATGTGAACAAATCAACATGTTGAGATATTCATGTCCTGTTGAAAAAAAACACCCCAACCCCACAAAACAAGAAAACGGCACTGTAGTTGTCTTGTGAGGTGGTATAAGTCAATAACCACATCTATGTGTATTGCATGCATGTAACCCCAACATACTGTTCCAATTGGTTTAGCCCACACAGGTACGGTGGCTCGTAACAGACAAATGATGCAAAATGATAATTTAACCAAATGATCTACATCCTTTCCGTTTAGCTTTCAGCACCTGACAAAACTAAGTTACCCCTGCAAGAAAACATTTACACTATTACAAGTCTTTCTAGACGTTATTTTTTTAAAGTGAATTTTAACCTAACAGTGTTTATGGTTGGACGAACCCCATACCCCAGTACAGCACCAATCATTAGAAATGCAAACACCCAGTCAACATCATTTCTCAACATATTGACTTTAGACTGATTATACATGTGATGTCATTGTGTTTATCTTGGGTTAGGTCTGCAGATGTGACCTGCATATGTAATGTATGACGCCTGGTTTACAATCTCTTGGTCGGGTACTTGCACAGGCTTGGGAGGGGATGCGCTCTGTGAGTCTTCATTTGAGCGTGTGTGTTGCCGTGGTGTTTGTAGTGCGAGTGTAGAACTATCCAGAATGGTTGGTGTCCTGGCACTCAGGGTCATAGTCATGGAGCTATGGCGGCAGCGATTGGGAGGATGTGGCAGCGATTCCTCCTGTAGGTTCTTCCGTCGATCTGGATGATGTAGGATCGTGGCTTGTTGCTCTTCCTTCCTACAGTTCCTAGCTTATCATAGCCTTTTTCTGTCTGCATTCGGACCACTTTTCCTTCTTGCAATGGCTGTAGTGTGCAGCTGGACCTGTCCCATGACATTTTAGCGTGAGACTTTTCACACAAAGTCGGTCACTGATCTGCCCTGAGATCTTTTGTGACAAGCTCTAAAAGCTTGCTGCACACAGTAATCCCTGCGCATGGGTGATGAGACATGAGACGTTTGTCAGGGGAGCCTAGTGTTGCAGGGAATGTTTCTAAGGTTTAAGAAGTCAAGAAAAAGTCAGTCCAATTTCTCTGTGATTTCTCCATGAGTTGTTTCTCACCATGTACTGCTCTCTCAGCAAGACCATTTGACTGTGGAAACTCTGGACTACTGGTCGAATGAGTGAAGTCCAGTTGCTTCGCAAAATCGTTGAACTGCTGACTTGTGTACTGTGTGCCATTGTCAGTAATGAGCGTGTGTGGTGCGCCACTGCTGTGGTTGAGTGACGGAGAAGGTTGATCTCAATCCATCTTGAACAGGAATCTACATGGACCTGGTATTGTTTTCCAGGCGAGGTGAAAATTTTAGGAGGTGTGTAGAGGTTCTGTCTGCTGATGCGCCTTAGTGCTGCTGCACACTGTGCAAGAGTGTAGCTCTCCGTGATGTCTTTTGACATTGCCAGCCAAAAGATGAAACTTCTAGCTCTGCACTTAGTTGCTTCAATGCCTAGATGACCTTTGTGGACAATATTGGTGTATTCCTTGTGCAGGGATTGGGGAATCCTCCATGCTGAGCTCATCCCTGTGTGGAAAACAAGGGTCTAGAGCGGGCTTGACTTGGCTTTCTCTGATGGGCTATTCTCGCCGGATGACTGTGCTGAGGGCTTGTAGCACATCACTCACTGTCATCACTTCATAATCAGTGTGTGTTCAACTCGGCTTTGTGACAACGGAGCAAGTGGAGCTCTAGACAAGGGTGTCAGCAAGATACATGTGCTTTCCTTTTTTGTAGACTAGGCTGATGTCATAACTCTGTAGTCGGAGTAACATCCCCTGGAGCCAGGCAGGGGCGACATGGATGGGCTTTTTCATTACGGTCACCAGGGGTTGGTGGTCAATTGTTTTGACAATGGTCGCCTTTCCACAAACAGAATCTTTAAATTTTGTGCAGGCAAATACCATGGCTAAGAGCTCCTTCTCCATCTCAGCATATCGCGTCACTGTGTCCATGGGAGCATGTGATGCAAAAAATTTGCATGTGTTATATACACATAGTCGAAAATTATTTTCTAGGACTCACATAAACTTCCCCATTGTGAAAAGGTGCAAATCCTTGTTCCAGACATGCAGAGGTGCAAGGCAGATCAGGAGCAGAAATTTTGTTTCTAGACTTTGTGACTCATTTTATTTCTCTATCTGTTAAGAAAAATATTCAATCAGATAGTTATTTGTGGTGAATGAAATACAGTTACAATTTCAACCCGTTTTAAGCACCACATCTAAAGTTCAAGCACTTTTCACACCTTGAAATGACTATTAAAATCCAAGGATTTTCAAGGCTTTCAAGCACCCCTACGAACTCTGAAAATTCTATTGTTGAAGAAATATTGATCACTGCAGAAACTCTTCAACTGTTTTTATTGTTATTTAAATGTTTGCTGATAAAACATGATCTTTGTATTTTCTTGTAACTTCTGTGGCTTTTCTGTGTGAATGTAGATTCTGTATGAATGGTTTTATGTTCAATATACTTAAAATTGTTAATCTTATGGGTGTAATTAATATTTTTACATTTGATTTAATCAATTGTAAACCGTTTTAATGTTAAATAATAGTGATATTTCCAATTTATTGAACACATTTAATTAAATCCAAAGAGCCCTTTCCACATCCCTTATGAACATGCGCAGAGAATGAAAAAAATCTTCATGCATACGCATTGAGCTTCTTCATCTACGCCATAGTGTGCTTTGGCCACGTGTCTGGAAAGAGGGATTAATCACGATTCATCCGTTGGAGTTAAGGTAATTTCTTCGTATTTTTGATAAAATATAATTTAACTAGTACTTTGTGATAATATATGGAGTATATTTTTCAGATAAAAATATAGACTTCATATTTTTCTGGTAAATATATGGGCCATATGTGTTCTGTAGGTTTTAGCATTTTGCTAGCATTGGAAACACTCGTTTGCATATTCGACATTACTGCACATCTGAATATTCCCCAATCTGTGTTTAAAATTTCATTAGAACTCCAAATGGCACACTTATTTTATTTGTTTTATTGTGGTATCAAGTTAGCAGAACGTTAGCTATCCACTGCTTGCTTAACATTGCCTGTGTGAACGTGTCATGCTGGCGAAGCTAAGTGAACTGAAGATTTTATGAGTAAAAGCGAACAAGAATTGGGATACATGTGCAGTGATCGTTGACGAGTCCATACTCGCTGTTTCACTGAACAGAACTGCGAGCTGCGTAGTTTGCCTATCTTCGCGCAGTGAGTCTCAAAGAGACCTCTGAAGGTGACCCCCACTTGCCCCCCAAAATAAAATCAAGCATACTGGGTGGTTAGTGCTCCGTTTGTGTCAGTTTGTGCTGGTAAAATCATCGTTTGTATCGCTATGGTGTCAAAGTGATTACACTTTTATTTCATAGGTCATTCAGAGTTCACCAGCCCCCCAAGCAACACGAAAACAGGCCAAAACATGCCACAAAATCTTCTGCTTGGTTAGTGCTTGTTTGTGCCAGTAAAATTGACATTTGTGCTGCTACGGTTTTCCAGTTATTAAAGTTTAATTCTTTTTGTGATGACGTCACGGCCGTCAGGCACGCTCCCCGTGCTTACGAGCATTTTGTGGCATGTTTTGACCTGTTTTGGGCCATTTTCATGTTGCTTTGGGGTGGGATAAAGGGGATTTCCTTCGTGGTCCATCTGTGAAGCTGCATCGAGCTGATGTCTTTTCAGCTTAGTGCAGCTAAATTGTGTTGTGAGAAGGGCAGCACCAATGGAAGGAAAAATTTGGGGAAAACAGGACATTGCTAACATGATACACGTCAGAGTTTCCTTTTACAAATAAAGTGCAAAATTTGTGCATTTTGTGATTTTCGTACTGCATGGGTGAGGCACTCTTTTGCAGCCACCTGATTCTGCCGGTCCATCTATAAATGTTTTAGGTGGCATGTTGGAATAACTTTTCTGTCTGATTTAAAAATCTTCTTTTTTTTTTTTTTTTTTTTAATCGTAATTGATTTTACACATTCCCATCTGATTAATTGATTTTTTTCCCATTTTTTTCTTTAAATCAAACCTGGACAGCACCAGGAGTTTTTGTTTGGGATTAGATCAGGTTTGGTCTGGATTTAGTCCTGTTTTGAACTGAACTATTTAAAAATTTTAGTTTTGAACTTTGTAGATCAATGCGGAGTTAACCCAAATCACCATAGTTCCAGTGCTGTCCACATTCATGAGCGGTCTTGACCAGTACTCTGGGCAGTTGATGAAGATTCTACGAAAAAAAGGAGGGGAAACAGCGCGGCGGATCACAGCAGCGTTGTCTGCGATTTCACAGGTATTCTGTCTTGTTAAAATGTTCTGTAACTAATAGATTAATTGCAGGTTGACCTCAGGTCTGGTTATGAACCTGTCTTTATAACTTTCTTGGGTTATTTTATGCTTGTTCTATCCTGGGCTATACTTCTCATCTTGGTTTTGTATTATATTCTGGACTTGGTCCTGAGATAAAGCAGAACTAAGTAACTCATGCCAGCAGCGGCCATAAGTGCCGCTGCTGGCATTGTAGCCTTTTTATCTTCTTTTTTTTTGTTACTCATTAATTGTCCAAAGGAATAATTAACTACACTGAGAAAAAACAAAGGCAGACAACATTTCACATTTTGCCACAACTCAGTGACACAATAGATTATTTTTTTCACTCAAACTTGGTATAAATACTGTGAATGTGGTGGTAGCCCGCATACCTCATATTAATGTGACAGTGTGTAGTTTTTGTCATTAATTTCTGGAAATATCTATTGAAATGTTTTTGATTCCTTTGAACACTTTTCTTCCTACTTTCGGGTGGTACACCACGCTAAAGCAGCATTTTCCACGACCCAATGTATCGGAATCAGTGTAACTGGACTCATAATGGCAGAAAACTACACACTGTCACTTAAAATATAGGAATAAAAGCTGCTTTGCCCTTTAGTATATTTTGGAAAAGCAGACATTTGTGAAAGTAGGTTTCTGCTGTGCATCCAGTTAAAAACCATACATCTAGATTTTCAACTAGCAGGCTAAGAATATATATTCTTAACGCTTGTTTTATGATTATATTGTTTTATGTATTTTAATAATAAAGGCCTTTATAAACTAAGGCCCGATGTGAGAAAGAACTCGATCAGAGGGTGACAGGTCGCCTAGCAACAGGTTTCAGTAAGGGGAGTTAAGAAACAGGAAGTTTAGTGCAGAGCTGCAGAAGCATATTAATAAAATACAGGAAACCAGACAGAAAAAGTGGAACTAAGTAACATACACACACATTAGTCAGACCAGAAGGAGTTGTTTTGATCGAAACTATGTGTGTCTGTGTGTGACGTATAGCAGAACTATCTATACTCATTCTGGCTTCTAATGCTTTCAGACCTGAGCGTGTGTGTTTGTGTGACAGGTCTCCAATTCCGGAAATGTAAAATAAATGTCATTTTTTGAGCTTTGACCACACTGAGTCCAGTCTTTCTCTGTTGGCAAAATAATTCAGAAAAGAACGGAATTTAATATTCTCCAATCCCTGCATAAAGAAGACACCAATATTGTCCACAAAGGTCATCTAGGCATTGAAGCAACTAAGTGCAGAGCTAGAAGTTTCATCTTTTTGCTGGCAATGTCAAAAGACATCACGGAACAGGACTTTAATATCACCAACCATTCCCATGTTATTATGGTGTATCTATATAAATGGCCCACCCTGTATATCACAAAATGATCCATTTTCTGTAAATTCTCTGAATTTGACACAAGTCGCCCAGCTGAAGACACTGTAGCTGGAGTCGAGTGTTTTGACGATGCATGAAGCTATAAATTTTTAGACATAAGTTGTAACAGCTGCCATCTTCTTCGTGAGTATTTATTAGATGGCCGCTTGCGGGGGAAAGGTGTATATTGCAACACCACAAAACAAATGATAGCGCATAATATAAAAGATAGATATCGTCATTCCATATATATTTCATCATATCGCACAGCCATAGATTTAACTGTGATATTTTTCTCACCTCCTGTGTTGAAGTCATTGTTTCCTCTGTAGTGGCTGATTCCAAATGGCTGAAATTGTTCCTCTGCTGCTCCACCAGACTCTCCTCCTCCTGTTACTCAGCTGGGACACAAAAAGTACAGATTTGTATTTTATCCCTGACAAGAAGAAGCAGAGCAAATAAACATTACTACACTCCTCAGTGACAACAATATCTATGAAGCTTCAAGGTGAAACCCCAGAAGCAACTACAGAAAGAAAGTCATCAGCTGCCTACAAGAACTTCAAAGGGAAAAAGCCACTGAGCGCCCTGCATACCACCACCTTTACCCAGGGGATGCTACACCCTGTATATAAGGACTTCCATAGATCCACAAAGAAGGAGTCCCACTCAGACTCATTGGTAGCAGCATAAACTCAGCCACCTACAACATTTCCAAGCACCTCATCACCATCCTAGCTCCCCTTGTGGGGAACACACCCCATCACATCAAAAACTCTGCTGATTTCACCAACAAGGTCCACAAACTTACACTTGATCCAGATGAAACCAGAGTGTCCTTTGATGTGGTCTCACTTTTCACTTGTATACCTCCAACCGAGCCAGTGGAGACTGTCAGGAAACAACTACATCAAGACAGCTCCTTACAAACCAGAACCAGCTTCACCCTGATCAGGTCTGCACACTGTTAGATCTCCCCCCCACGTGGGTTTAAATACCTGGGAGTCCACAATGCAAGAACTCCAGCAACACTTAAGGGAAGATGAACAACTTTAATAATCGACCAACGCGTTTCGGCTTGTGGCCTTCATCAGGGTCATAGTAAAACATTGTAGAAAATTGCTTAAATCAATCAAACCAATCAAAACTTCATAGATGGATCAACTGACATATAACAGGTAGGTATTGGTTAATGGGGGCGGGCCCCACACTTTGGGAAGCTCTGGGTTAAGTCACGCTTAAGTAAATACTGGACAAGATCATCAATGATGATGACAGGGAGGAGGAGACATAATCCCCACCTGTCTCAAAATAACACATGCGTGAAATACATAAGAAGAATACTATGAATATATACAAAAAAGGGACAAAGAGCAGTATTTAATAATAAAAGGAGGTTGGTCCAGCAGTTGAATTAAAAAACAAGAGGACATCGTCACACGGGAACAGATTTGTTAAAAGGTCCTAATTTATGTCTCTAAAATGTAAAATCTCTAAAATGTAGACTTAAGATGAGCTGTCTAGAATGCTACTCCTTCTTTGGCTGAAAAAATGAATAAAATTAATTAAATAAACATTACCCATAAACATGCCATCTCGTATTACCCATGCGAGAATAATGTAACTGATAAAATTAGAATAAAAACAAAAAATAAAAAAGGCTCAGTTCAGAAAAACTCATTGATAGAAAAATCCTGATTCATCCCTCTGGGGTGCAGACTCTTAAAGCGGAATATCCAAAATGCTTCTCTTTTTTTCTGGATAAAATTAATATTACCACCTCTTTGGTTTAGTTTAATGGCTTGAATGCCTAGAAAAAACAATGGTAAATTTGGATGTTTATCATTGAAGAGTCTTGCAATAGGGCTGGTTAGATCATTCCTCTTGATCAAACTTCTGTGTTCAATTCAATCTTTTTGCTGTGAAATACCTGGGACTCTCCACCATTTGGTTTTAGAATTGAAAAAGCCACTTTTGGATGAGAGATGAAACGTTTAAAAAAGCTTACAGAAGTCCAGTCACATTTTTCTAAGCTTCTTAGACTCAGAACAAAAGCTGTCCAGCTTTGTGTGTCTGTCAAAATGCTTTTTACAAATCCTGCTGGAATCAGTGTTGTTACAGCTGCACTAGAGCTGGGCGATAGAATGATAACGATATGTATTGCGAAATAACTTTTTCTCGATAGAAAAATTAAACTATTGCGATAGGCCTCATCTCTCTTGTCCTCTTAAAAAAAAAAAAAAAAGAACAGCCAATCCAAATTAAGTAGCGCAGAGCCGAACCAATCACAGCCACAGCGTCACGTCACGTGACTTGTTACGTACAGCACAAGTGCCAAGGCGCACATGTGTATTTGTTTTTGCAGCCGGGCTGCCCGGGTAATGGAGGAAATGAGTTTGCTGACTAGAGAAAATCAACCGAGAGCGTGAGCGAAGGTTACCAAGAAAAACAGATGATGGTTCCAATGCCGGAGAGCTTGTCGAACGGAAGGGCCACAGAAGTTCCGTAGTGTGAAGGTATTTCGCTATTTCAAGTCTGACAAAAACAGAGTAGCACGCACTGTAAATTGTGCCGAAAGCAAGTCTGGAAATACAATAAAGCGGTGCATGCTCAATCTCTGACTGAAAGCGCTAATTCATCATTCGGCTTTTGTCAGACTAAAGTAACTGTTAAAACTGTTTGAAAAGCTAAGCTATACAACAAGGAGAGATTGAGAATTTCCTTTTAGTTCTCAGTTTATTTGATATTGACAAAAGTTAGTCAATTTTGTCTGTTCTTCTGTAAAACAAACTAAGATTTATTTTTAGAATTAATATTTTGTTTCTAAGTGGAATTGACAATTTAGTCTGTTTTGTTTGTTCTATTTTGAAACTTAAACGCTTTAGCGGCTGCCTTTTGTGTAGTTTGCAATATTTGCCTTTATTTATCTGAAGTCTCATGTTCCTTAAGTACATCTACCCTGTTGAACTTATTATGGGAAATAAATATTTAAATCAAAACAAGCTGCTGATTATTTCACATTTTACTTGTGAGCAACGGCACATTTAAATCTTACAAATATAGTTATTTGGCTTATATCGTGATATATATCGTTATCGCCTGAAATGAAAAAAACATATCGTGATATGAAAAAATCTTATATCGCCCAGCTCTAAGCTGCAGTCAAAGCAAGATGGAAATAACAAGAAGGAAATTTCAAATCTACTCAGACTAAATGTCTTCAGTCAGTGTGTCAGCCTCCAGTTAACAACAGTGGTGAGAAACTGCACTACTGAACCTCCACTGACTGAGTAACTGCAGTTTGGTGCTTCATTATAACTTCATGGCAGGAAGTGTTTCAGAGTGGGGACAGAGACAGTTTCAAAGTTCAGCTTTAGTGAGGCTAAACTCCAAAATCTGTTTTCAGCTAACGACTCTGCTTCTGTCTGGAAAACAATCAGACGGTGAACCAACCACAAACCTAAAGACCCGACTCCACCAACAAGTCACAGCTAGCAAACAGCCTGAACAGCTCCTGCTGTGGATTCTACCAACAATGACGTGATCACAGTCTCTCCGCCCTCCATGGGTTCTCTCCATACATGACAGCTACATGACAATCGTGACTCTTTAAGAAATAGAACCCCACACAAAGCAACATGTTGTTTTTAAAGTGCTACATAAACAAATTATGGTTTGGTAAAGCAGCTGGACGAGAATCAGAGTCTCCATCATAAACCACAGGTGGACAAAAAAATAAAATAAAATCCAACCTTCAATCCACAACGTGGTTAAAAACATTCTTCTTCTCCCAAATCACCAAGAGCTGCACATCAACCTCCACAATATATTTTTATTCTCTGTGCTTTCAAATATGAACACTGTTTACTTTCATCTCTGTTTCATTAGTTTTTGTTAACATCACTTTGCAGCAGCCAGACTCATTAAAATGAGACTTTGTAGGAGTTCACTTCCTCTCATGTGTTCATCCACAGCAGCTGGACAATAAAGTTTATTGTGACCCTGATACTGCAGCAGATCGCTCTGATTTCCTGTTATCACTTAAATAGAAATGAGGCTGTAGAGGTTTGGTGCATGCAGAAAAACAGCTGCAGGGACAATGAAAAGACTTTTCTGCTCCAACTTTCTGCCAGCAAACGCTCAACTTCTCCCAGCATGCTGAGCTAATGATTAGTTGGTGTTTTTCTCCAAACACTCTCTCACTCTTCTCTCAACGTGTTGACAATAAACTGTGAACAGACCCGAGGAGAGCAGCAGAAGACCTCATTCAGGAGCTAAACTCAACATGAACTGAACTCACAGTAAAGTTAGCTCGGTGCTTACCTTTAGATGAGCCCACAAACCGAGAGAAACTCCGTGATGAAGCTGGAACTCTTTCCAAACACAGGAAACAGATCAGGGAGCAGAGACCCACGTGGTTCACGCTGATCTCAGCTACGATCCAGGAGACAAGGGTGGGCAGATCGATGCAGATATCGATCCAGACGTTGGTAGTGGTTTATGATCGATACTTTAATTTGTTTCTCTCCTCTAAGTTCACGACTTTACTCCCGTTTCATGAAAACGCAGCTCTCTCTGCTCGACTCCTCTCCTGCACACACACTTTGCTCCGCCCCCTTCTTCCTGATCTGCTTTGATTCGATGCTGTTTGGACACGTGACTCGAAAAAGATGGCCGATCCTATGTTTTTTTAAAATAACTTTTATTTTTCCAAAACAATATAAACATATAAGGCACCATCAGTTATCCATGCATCTAAATACACAAGGTTGAGCAGTACAACAAGAGAAATAACAAAAGAAAGAAAGAAAAAGGACAATGCAGAATGTGTCATGTGTCTATGAGAACATAGACACAAACAGTGTGAACAGAAAGGGAAAATTATGATCCACATCTCAGATAGAGAGGAGGCCTCCTTTTAACATAAATTGAACTTATTGAATAGAAATATAAGTTTAGGGGCTTTCTTGTCATTTACGTGTTTCAGCTACTTACTCGAGAGTTTAAAATCATTCAGCCATCTGTTTATACATGGTTTAGCTTGAAATGTCTGCATTTGTGAATAAAACTTTCCCACTCTAAATTTGGGTTTTAAGCAACCATCCCAAATTTAACTACAGTCAAATGTGGTTACTGAATTCCCCTGGACTGTAGCCAGCTCCACATGTCAGCAGTGTTGGTCAAGTTACTTGAAAAAAGTAATCAGTTACTAATTACTGATTACTTCCCCCAAAAAGTAATCCCGTTACTTTACTGATTACTTATTTTCAAAAGTAATCGATTACTTAGTTACTTAGTTACTTAGTTACTTTTTAAAAACACGATTTACAACCTGAATAGGTGATAAAGCGATAGATCTTTCAGCCCAATTCTACTTTTTCTGCATAATTCATCATACAAAATGTAATCAAATGGAAAAGTCTCTTTTTAAAACTTGTTTTATTAGTTTTAATCTTTTAACTTTATGCATCAAGCAAAAATTAAATTATATGCAACATTCTCTGACTGGAAGAAATTTGTTTAACATTTAAACCTATTTTCTGCACATTCCAGCACATAAAATAAAATATTTTTTTGTGTTTACACTCACTCTTTCAAATAGATGCAAGTAAAACACAGCAGAAAATAAATAAAATCAAAGACTAGCGGTCCTGTTGCTCTATTTTCACCTGTAAAGCAGGACTGGGGTAGGCGGAGGAGGTTTACCCTGGTGCAGGTGTGCCGCAGCGGTCAGTGGAAGAATCCGCGAGTTTCTCTGTGAATTTCACATTACGTTACGTCGTAGTACACTCGGTGCTTGCTTGGAAGTTTAGGGTTTTTTCGCTGTAAAAGAAGTTTTCTTCCACGCACAACGGACACTAATGTTTTGTCACTTTTTATGGAATCAAACTCAAAATAAGGTCAGTACTTCCACGCTTTAAACGCTGCATGCTACACTCTGTCCCGCACTCGATATATTATGATCTGCAGACAGCTGTTGTCACGAACGTCGCACTCGCCACGTCACTGTCATGAGACGTTCTCGCAAAAAATCACGGTTTTAGTAACGCAGTAACGCAGCGTTCCTACGTGAAAGTAACGGTAATCTAATTACCGTTTTTGCAATAGTAATCCCTTACATTACTCGTTACTTGAAAAAAGTAATCAGATTACAGTAACGCGTTACAAGTAACGCGTTACTGCCCATCTCTGCATGTCAGTCCTGTTGTTGTTCCTCCATGTGATATTAAAATTAAGATTAAGTATAGATTCAATTAGTTTTGGAGAGGCTGATAGATTAGTCTGGACAGACTGTCTATTTTGGTTAGCCAGATTCTCCCAAACAGTGTTAAGTCCCTCTGCAACCACCTGTTAAAACTGACTTACACTTTTCTATATTAGGACAGATATTCTTATTTTCTTTTAATATCCTATTGCTTCAAATGACACTGCCCAGATATCACAGCTCCTTTTTAATCTGTATATTGCTGATTGACTGCAGGGGGCACTCATGCAGAGCTAGTATCTCACATTTATTTATATTCATCTGTAGGCCTGAAGCTTTGGAGAAGTGGTTAATCACCTGTAAGGCTGAAGGGATCTGGTCCTCATTTCTCAAAAACATGGTGCTATCATCTGCCAGCTGACTGATTATGATCTGTTCACCCATCACAGTTAGTGTGACTGTTTTTAATCAGAATAGATAACAACTCAGCAACCATGATAAACAGAAGTGGTGAGCTACTGCATCCCGTCCTTAATCCTCTATTACAAATCAAATCAAATCACTTTTATTGTCACATCACATGTGCAGGTACACTGGTACAGTACATGTGAGTGACATTCTTGTGTGCAAGCTTCACAAGCAACAGAGGTGTGCAAAAATACAATAACATAAAACAAGCAAAATATAAGAATGGCTAAATCTGAGAATTATATGAATAAATATATGTACAATAGAAGAGTGTATGTGACAGGGGATTTCTTTAAATCACCCTGCCGTTCGTTCTTTAGCCAAGACTCCTGAGTTAGAAAACACAAACACTGCAGATTGTCTTTCACTCGCGAGGGGCAGTCATGGAACGCAAGACCTGACCTGCGCCTCATGACTGTCTGCGTCCTTTATTTATACAAGATTGGTGTGTGTGTGTGTGTGTGTGTGTGTGTGTGTGTGTGTGTGTGTGTGTGTGTGTGTGTGTGTGTGTGTGTGTGTGTGTGTTACAAAGGTAAGAACGTCACTTAGAGCAGCGGGTTTTTCCCTTTTCTACATCTGTATGTTCTCATAAAAGAGCTGAGCTTTCTCTTCTCTACATCTAAATGTTCTTTAAAACAGGAAGCAGTTAGTAGCTGCATAAGTTCATCACACAAGTTACTAGGTGAAAAGTCATGTGTAAATGTGCTTAATGACAAATAATGAAAGGATACATTTCATGTAGCTGATCACATATATACAATATTCTTTTGACAGTATGCATATTACTGAATGTGTATACTAAATACGTATATCTATGTGTGTGTATATACATATTTTACAAATTAAATAGAGTAAACAATAAAATAAAATATATAAAATATACAGAGGTTGGTAGTTGGATATTGTGCAAAACAGTGGCATTAATGTACAGTGTGGAGTGCATAATGTTGAAGTTCCAGTAGTGAGGGTGAGGTGTCTATGAAGTGTTCAGCAGTCTGATGGCCTGGTGGAAAAAGCTGTCTCTCAGTCTGCTGGTACGGGACCGGATGCTGCAGAACCTCCTTCCTGATGGAAGTAGTCTGAAGAGTTTATGACTGGGGTGACTGGAGTCCTTGATGATCCTCCCCGCTTTCCTCAGGCACCGCTTCCTGTAGATGTCTTGGAGGGAGGGAAGCTCACCTCCAATTATCCGTTCAGCACACTGCACTACTCTCTGGAGAGCTTTGCGGTGGTAAGCGGTGCTGTTGCCATACCAGGTGGTGATGCATCCAGTGAGGATGCTCTCAATGGCACAGCAATAGAAGGTCCTGAGGATGCGGGGGCTCATGCCGAATCTTTTCAGTCTCCTGAGAAAAAAGAGGCGCTGCTGCACCTTCTTTACTGTTCTGTTTATGTGTCCTGACCCCATGAGATCCTCAGCCAGATGTACACCAAGGAAGCGGAAGCTGCTCACTCTCTCCACAGCAGCGCCGTTGATGGTGATGGGGGTGTGTACTTCTCTGCACCTCCGGAAGTCCACTATCAACTCCTTTGTCTTTGTGACGTTGAGGGTGAGATGGTTGTCTTGACACCAGTGGGTCAGGGTGCTGACCTCCTCCCTGTAGGCCGTCTCATCACCGTTGGTGACCCACCACTGTAGTGTCATCCGCAAACTTCACAATGATGTTGGAGTTTCTAGTGGCCGTGCAGTCGTAGGTGTAGAGTGAGTACAGGAGAGGGCTCAGTACACACCCCTGTGGAGCACCAGTGTTCAGTGTGATGGGGGATGAGGTGGTGCTGCCCAGTCTGACCACTTGGCGTCTGTCAGACAGGAAGTTAAGGATCCAGCTGCAGAGGGAGCTGCTCAGTCCTAGATCCTGCAGTTTCCTGTCCAGCTTCGAGGGAACGATGGTATTGAATGCTGAGCTGTAATCTACAAACAGCATTCTCACATACGTGTCTCTCTTCTCCAGGTGTGAGAGGGCAGTATGTAGTGTCAGGGCTATGGCGTCATCAGTGGACCTGTTGTGGCGGTATGCAAATTATAGAGGGTCTGTGACAAAGTGGAGGAGCAGTTGTGAAGTTCTCCATTTGTCCCATATGTGTTTACTTTATTTTGCACATTGTACACATTATTCTGTTTCTATGTATTTGCTATGATTTGCTATTTGTCAAGTAACATTGCTTCACTCACTATCCCGGGTTTGTTTGTGTAAGCGTTTTGTTGCCGGTAGTGATGGGTCCAGCAACACTGACGCACCGGCGCTTGTATCAAGCTCACAGAGTGAAGCCTGTGTCGGTGCGTGCGTCGCTTTAAGAAAAAGTCACGTGAGCGATACAGCTGCTGTATCGCTCATTGCCAACGCGCCAAACTGTGTTTAAAAGGTACCGCGTCCGCATCTGCCAACGGAATGAGTCGCCACCAAAAAAAACACAAAATTACTCTCGCAAAGATAAAATAAAAATACACATCTCTCCATAACAAAATGGAGCCCGAAAGAAAAATAAATGTTTCTGCTGTGTGGGATCATTTTGATCTTTTAACTGCAAATAGTTTGTCTGTCTTTGTTTCAGTGTAATCTATCAGAATAGGAAAAACAGCAATATGACCTGCAGTGTAAATTATTTATTTCATTTTATGCAGGTTAAATGTCGCATCTGTTCTGCATTTCTTACACAAACAAAAGCACCTCCTCAATGTTTAGGCATTACAGAGCCAAACATGAAAATGAGGAGACACATTCAGAATGAACACAGGTAGGCCTATATTGACACTGAACAGCTTTATCATCATTTTTTTTAAATTAATATGTGTTTTATTATTTTGAAATCAAGCATCTAGGAAGACTGTTCTGGACCAGGCAGTCCTGAATTTTATTATAAAGGACTGCCAACCCTTAGTATTGTGGAGAGTGTTGGAGAGAAACATTCCAAGATCAGAGGATCCTTTAACGTACTGGGGGAATAGGAAGACACCACATCAGAATCTTTTCCACCTGGCCTTACAGTTTTTGTGTACCCCAGCTTCATCTGTGCCTGTGAGTTTTCCAAAGTTGGGGAAATGGTGTTAAAAAAAAAAAAAAAAAAAACCCACAACAGACTGAATGCAAAAACATTGGATAAACTTATTTTTCTGAATAGAAATTTATAATAAACTCTGAGTCAATTACATTTAAATGGGTAATATTATATTCACAATACTTTCATTTAATTTTCACTTAATGTCATTCACAATATATTTTAAAGATTTCTACAATATTTGCAATGTAAAACATATAAAATGATTCCATGGAAAGTAAAGGGGTTTCTTTTTCCATAGAGATGCTTCCTTTTGTTTGTGTTAAGGTTTAAAGGAATTTGTTGAATGTTTCTCTTTTTGTTAATACTGCCATTTAGTTGTGTAAATGTGCATATTAGAAGTGTGAAGAGGTTTTGTGTTTTAAAATCATCTGTGTAGAGTTTTAGATCCCTCAGTTTGAGTGAGTGGTACTGGCTGGGCAATTGGAGGGAAATTGATGGCCCTATTTAAAGCCAGTCTCTACCAGATGCAGGAGAGAGGAGAGGTGAGCTGTGTTACCAGAGCCATGTTATGGTGAGTTTTGTTAATAGAGTTTATTTGGGGGGAAGTTTTGTTAAGTTACATTAAATTAAGTTCACTGTAAATAAATTGCTCACCTTGGAAATCTAAAATTGTCACAGCGGGACGGAACGGACTCACGCGCAGGCCCTAAGTCTCGAAAACACAAGAGTCTTTATCACAGTTCACCAGGTGATCTATTTACAAAGGTGAGGGGAAGGCCAGACTCCGGGGGTCCACACACGAAAGGGAAAGACGCTGAAAGTCCACGCACACACTCCGTCCACTCCACACGCTCCTCTTCACACTCCACAGAAAGCACACTCGATCACTTCAGAAAACACAGGGGTGGGTCCAGGGAATCTGTACACAGAGACACAAAGGGATTACAATGGAAGGTCACTGAGAAACACTCTAGAGTTAACTGAGCTGGAGTTACACTGACGAGGGTCGGCAACGGTCCAGCGACGAGAGACACAGAGCTGCCATCTTATAAAGGAGCTGGAACACTCTCGTGATGAGCCACAGGTGCGTGGGTCAGGGGCAGGAGCCCACAGGTGAGCTCCGCCCAGGCCGAGGGAGGAGGGAAAGAGAGGAAGGGAGAGAGCAGGAATAAAAATGAAAATAAAAACATGTAGCCATGCTGAGCCGACCAGGTAGGCACAGGGACCCTGACAGTACCCCCCCCTCAACGGGAGCCTCCCGGCGACCCACCGGGCTTACCAGGGTGCCGGCGATGGAAGTCACAGAGCAAACGCCGATCCAAAACAGCCGAGCGAGGCACCCAGGAGCGTTCCTCCGGCCCGTAGCCCTCCCAATCGACCAAATACTGGACCCCCCTCCCCCGGCGCCGGGAGTCCATAATGCGAGAGACGTCATACGCCGGCAGCCCACCAATGACCCGGGCGGGAGGCGGGGGCCTGGAAGGAGGGCACAAAGGGCTGGAGAGCACGGGCTTAATCTGGGAGACATGGAAAACATTGTGGACACGCATGTTTCGGGGAAGTTTCAACTGAACAGACACAGGGTTCACAAGGGCACCGATTTCGAATGGCCCAATAAAAGCTGGTGTGAGCTTCTTTGACTCAGCCCGGATGGGCACATAGCGTGTGGACAGCCATACCTTTTGTCCGACCGTATACTTAGGAGCTGGTGTCCGATGGCGGTCTGCGAGCTGTTTGTTACGTTCCTTCGTCCGGAGAAGGGCAGCTCGGGTGGCTCTCCACACCCGGCGACATCTGCGTAGGTGGTGTTGGACGGACGGCACCGAGAGGTCACCCTCAACGGCTGGAAAGAGCGGAGGCTGGAAACCTAATGACGCCTCCATCCCTGTTCCTGGTAAGCCCATGGTTGGTCCTGCTGAGCAGGCATTTTGTCCCCAGAGTCCTGAGCCACGCCTTTTGCCCAGACAGGAAACAGCCACCGCCCAAACCCAGGTAACTCAAAGAGAGAAAAACATAATTAATATAACAAAACATTTTAGAAAACCACACAATGTTACTATGCGCTACCTCATAATACCAGTGTTAGGTTTAACCAAATGATTAATGAATTAAATTAATGAAGAAAACTGCAAAGCAAACTAATAAAGTAAAAATGGACTGATTTACCCTGTGTGGCTGATGCCATCACACACCCCCTCTTCAGGACTCTCGCTGGTACAGCGAGAGAGGAAGTCGGCGTGATAACGTTGTTCTTCCCAGGAATGTGCTTGATGACAAACCGAAAAGGTTGCAGCGCAAGGTACCATCTTGTAATCCTTCCGTTCTTATCTTTCATCTTTTCCATCCACTGAAGTGCACTGTGATCCGTCTCCAGGGTGAATTCTCTTCCAAGAAGGTAGTACCTGAAGGAATCAAGGGCCCACTTGATGGCAAGGGCCTCCTTTTCCACTGTTGAATACCGAACCTCTCTTGGGAACAGCTTTCGGCTGATGTAAGCAACAGGGTGACGTTCTCCTTCCAAACCTTGAAGTAGCACTGCTCCCAGACCCCTATGAGATGCATCAGTTTGAAGGAAAAAGGGCTCATTAAAGTCTGGGCTGTACAAAACTGGTTCACTACTCAGTGAATGACTGATGTCCTTGAAAGCTGCTATAGCCTCCTCTGTCCAGTTAATCTGATTAGGACACTTGATGCCTGTCAAGTCTGTTAGTGGAGCTGCTCTGGTGGAGAATCGTGGTATGAACCGACGATAAAAACCTGCCATGCCCAAAAAGGATCTTAGTTGCTTCCTTGTCTGTGGGAGAGGACAAGACTCAATGGCTTGGATCTTACTGACCTGAGGCTTGATCACCCCATTCCCGATCACATGACCCAGGTACTCAGTCTCAGCAGAGGCAAAACACACTTTGAGGGGTTTACCGTCAACCCAGCAGCGCCAAGACGGTCGAAAACAGCGTGCAGATGTTCCAAGTGTTCCTCCCATGTGGTGCTGTAGATGACAATATCATCAAGATATGCAGATGCAAAATCTGAGAGACCACATAGTACCTGGTCTATTAATCTCTGAAAGGTTGCTGGAGCCCCATGCAGCCCAAATGGCATCACTGTAAATTGGAAGAGACCCCAAGGTGTTCGAAAGGCAGTCAACTTCTTTGATCGCTCCGTGAGTGGCACCTGCCAATATCCCTTGCACAGGTCAAGTGTGGTCAAGTACTTTGCCTTCCCCAGCCGTTCTAGCAAATCATCAATGCGTGGCGTGGGGTATGAGTCAAACAGTGATATTGAGTTTAGGTACCTGAAGTCTATACAGAACCTCATGCTTTCATCCTTCTTTGGCACCAGGACCACCGGATTACACCACTCACTCTTTGATGGCTCGATGATCCCCAAGGACAACATAAGGTCAATTTCCTTCTTCAGGGATGTCAGCAGACGTTCAGGGATCCTGTAGCTCAAACGCTTTACTGAGACACCCTCTTTAATGACAATGTCATGCTCAACAATATCTGTTCGGCCAGGATTTACTTTAAACACTTCAGGGTTGCATGCAGCTCTCACCTGAAGCCGTTTATCATCCGGCAGATGACTAAGGTCAAAGTCTGCTGCATCAGCAGAAGGTAAGTATTGCTCACCAACCTCTTCTTCCTCTGGCACACCCCTTATGAGCATCACTTCTGCAGTCTTTTCAGGGCGCTGCACCCATTCCTTCAAAAGATTTATGTGCAGAACCCTGCTGGAGCGTGGCTTTCCAGGGATGAACACCTGGTAAGTAGTGGACTCCAATTTCTTCTGAACCTCAAAGGGCCCTTGCCACTTAGCCAATAGCTTGTTGTTGTCAGTAGGGAGGAGCACCAACACCTTTTGTCCAGGACTAAAAGATCTCTGACGAGCTGCTCGGTCATACCAAAACTTCTGCTTCTGCTGGATTTTGGTCATATTTGACTGAGCAAGCTCACTCATTCATCTGCAGAACATAGGAAACAACGTTAACAGAGTCCATCTTTTCCTTGCCTCCCTCCCAGATGTTTCTTAACAGGGCTAAAGGTCCTTGTACCTCATACCCATACAAAAGTTCGAACGGAGAGAAACCAGTGGAGGCTTGTGGTACTTCCCTGTAGGCAAAGAGAAGATAAGGAAGCCACTGATCCCAATCAGCACCATTCTCATCTACCACCTTCCAGAGCATCTGCTTCAGAGTCTGATTGAACCATTCTGTTAGCCCATCAGTCTGAGGATGGTATGGGGTGGTCCTCAGGCTTCTAATGCCCAGCAGCTTGTACACCTGTTTTAGTAAGTTGGACATAAAGTTACTCCCCTGATCAGTCAGTATTTCCTGTGGAAACCCTACTCTTGCGAAGAGCTGTACAAGACAGAAGGCTACTGATTTTGCCTTGATGGATTTCAATGGGAAGACCTCTGGATATTTAGTTGCATAATCAGTGATTACAAGCATATAGCGATTCCCTGACTTACTCTTCTCAACGGGTCCAACAATATCCATTCCGAGGCGCTCAAATGGGGTACCAATAATAGGCAGTGGTTGGAGTGGAGCTTTGGAAGGGACTTTGGAGGATGTCATTTGGCACTGAGGACAGCTCTTACAGAAGTAGGCTACATCTCTATGGAGGCCAGGCCAGAAAAAATGTTGTTTAATACGAGCTGTGGTTTTGTGCTTACCCAGGTGGCCAGCCCAGGGAATAGAGTGTCCCAAATTAAGCACCGTTTCTCTAACTTCTTGGGGAACCACTAGCTTCAGAAGTGAGCCCACCTGATGGTAAAGTATGCCATTTTGCAAGACATAGTCACTTTTGTTAATGCCTACCTCCTCTACTTGGTCCTTGTCTACCGCTCGCTGAAAGCAGGAAGTTAAACTAGGATCAGTTTTTTGCAACTCTATTATATTGCCAGGAATTTGAAGTCCCAAAGGCAAGTCTGGGTCAGTATGCATTTCTGGGTGTACTATAGTATGCTGGAACTTCTCCTGTCTCCTCTGTCTGCGACTTTTCCGAGGTTTCCCAGGTGCGGCGTCCCATTCCTCATTAAAAAATGGCAAGGCACTGAAAACTTCTGAGGTTTCACTAGATTTTTGAGCTTGGGCTCTAGTAACAGCCACATTGCATTGATAATTCTGGTCTGACTCCAACAAATCAAAAAGCACTGGAAAATCTCATCCCAGAAGAGCTGAATAAGGCAGGTTATCAACCACCCCAACATTTAAAAGGTAAATCTGTCCATTCACCTTAATATACATGTCAGCTGTTGAGTACATCTTCTCATCTCCATGCACACAACAAATGGGGATGGTATCACTAACACGGACGATATTGGGGGGCACAAAATCTCTGTGTATCAGTGTACGAGAACTGCCAGAATCAAGTAAAGCGGTTAAAGTTGTTCCATTAGCTTCAATTTGTATCATTTTAACAGTCTGGTCACACTGGAGCCCACGTTCAGCATGTGGACGTGGCATGAAACACATTTGAACCATCTTAGCTGAAGTTTTTGGGCACATTGGCTTTGTGTGGCCCTCTAACCCACAGAGGTAACAAAAGATCTTTTTTGAATTTTTTAATGGTCTGCCAGCAAACTGGTTCTCACCCACAGGAGTTTTATCAGCTGACACTGGCCTCTGATGGTACATCCGGTCTGATTTGGGGCCTTCCTTTGGCATTTTATTTGCATTACAGGTCCAAGGTTGTCCTTTCCTCCTGGCAGCTACAAACACTTCTGCCAGCTCAGCTGCCTTCGCTGCAGAAGACGGATTGTGCTCTCGAATCCAAACCTGTAGCTCAGGGGACAACATTCTCAAATATTGTTCAAGGATGATTATTTCACCAATTTCTTGGTTCGTTTTACCTTTTGGTTGAATCCATTTTCCGTACAGATCTTTAAGTCGAGCATACAATTCCTTAGGGTTCTCATCAGGCCTGACTTCAAGTGAACGAAATCGCTGCCTGTAAGTCTCAGGGTTAACATCATACTTGGCCAAAATTGCAGCTTTAACTTTGTCATAGCTGAGAGAGTCATCAATATCCATATGAACGTATGCCCCTCTTGCCTTGCCCGTTAGCAGTGGTATTAAACGAAAAACCCAGTCTGGTTTTTCCCAACGATATGCTAAGGCAATGCGTTCAAACGTGGTCAAAAAATGCTCAATATCATCACTATCAGTCAACTTTTCCAGTCTGGGTTCATGCAATGAAAACTGACCTGATAATGACTGACTGGATTCAGCTTGAGCATGAGGAGAACTAGAAATGTTAGGTAGCTCCCTTGACTCTGATGACTCTGTGCTCTGTGCTCTGTGCTTCAACCTCAGTGCTCTCCACCATTTCAGAGACTCCAATTTCCTCCTAAGCATCAGCTTCCTTCTGAACAGTTACTCCTTTCTTCTTTTCCACCTTTCCTGCCCGATGCATTTTCCTTTTTTCTGGGGGTGAAAAAACCTCAAAAACTAAAAAAAAGCAAAAACTGTGTCCTCAACTGGCAAATCCCACCGCTGCCACCAATTGTGAGGGACCAAGCAGCCAAAGCACAGAGGACAGAGGCAAAAAAGTATCTTCAAAAAGGGGTTTCTTTATTTTAACCCTCAAAAAGTCCAAAATTAACAAAATTCAAAAACATACTTAGCAGGCCCATAAAAGAGGTCAACTAAATATAACTCCACGAAAAGTAATTTCCAAAAACTTAAACAAAACAAAGTGAGACACAACTTAACTCACAAACTGACCTAATTACAAAGACACATGAGGGTAGCTTTTATAATGATTTGGCCAAACCATTTACACAATAGGGGGGAAAACAAAAACACACACTAATTTTAACTAAGCACAGAATAACCTAACTAAACCTAAAACACCCCTGTTCCTGGTAAGCCCATGGTTGGTCCTGCTGAGCAGGCATTTTGTCCCCAGAGTCCTGAGCCACGCCTTTTGCCCAGACAGGAAACAGCCACCGCCCAAACCCAGGTAACTCAAAGAGAGAAAAACATAATTAATATAACAAAACATTTTAGAAAAACCACACAATGTTACTATGCGCCTGCTACTCATAATACCAGTGTTAGGTTTAACCAAATGATTAATGAATTAAATTAATGAAGAAAACTGCAAAGCAAACTAATAAAGTAAAAAATGGACTGATTTACCCCTGTGTGGCTGATGCCATCACACAAAGTCCAAGGCTATGTGAGACCACGGCCGTCCCGGAGTGGGTAGCGGTTGTAGCAATCCAGAGGGGGGCCGGTTAGACAACTTGTTACAGGCGCAGGTCGTGCAGGCGGTGACGTATTCCCGTGCATCCCGAGCCAAGGTGGGCCACCAGAAGTAACGCTGGAGGAATTGTATGGTTCGGTGTACCCCTGGGTGACAGGTGAGCCGGGTGGCGTGTGCCCATTGCAGTACCTGAGAACGAACAGAGGAGGGCACAAACAACTGACCTGGGGGCCCGGTCCCGGGATCGGGTTCAGTTTTCTGGGCTTCCTTAATCTGAGATTCGATTTCCCAGGTCACCCTGCCGATGGAGCAGGAGGCTGGAAGAATCGGGCCTGGCTCAGGTTCTGCTTCGGAGGAGTCATACAGACGGGAGAGTGCGTCTGGCTTTACATTGCGGCTCCCGGGCCTGTAAGTAATCGAAAAGTTGAATCTCGTGAAAAAGAGTGCCCACCTTGCTTGCCGGGGATTGAGTCGCTTCGCGGCTCGGAGATACTCCAGGTTTTTGTGGTCCGTCCACACGATGAATGGTTGAGTAGCTCCCTCTAGCCAATGCCTCCATTCCTCCAGTGCTAGCTTGATAGCCAGAAGTTCCCGGTCTCCAACATCATAATTACGCTCTGCCGGGGAGAGCCGGTGAGAGAAAAAGGCGCACGGGTGGAGCTTACCCTCCTTTCGTTGGGACAACACTGCTCCGACCCCGGAATCTGATGCGTCCACTTCAACGACGAACTGTTGTTTGAGGTCGGGTTGGCAGAGGATGGGCGCTGTGGCGAATCGTTCTTTAAGACGTAGGAAGGCCTCCTGCGCCGATTGGTCCCACTGAAAAGACACTTTTGGAGAAGTGAGTCTGGTTAAAGGCCGAGCGAGTTTACTGAAATCTCGGATGAAGCGGCGGTAGAAGTTGGCAAAGCCTAAAAAGCGCTGGAGCTGTCGGCGGTTCGGGGGTTCAGGCCAGTTAAGTACTGTTTGGACTTTCGCTGGGTCGGGTTTTAGGTTTTTACTAGAAATTATGTAACCGAGAAGCCACACGATACCAGTTCAAATGAAAATCACATTTTTCGCCTTTCACAAACAGTTTGTTTTCTAGCAAACGCTGCAGAATCAGTCTGACGTGTCTCTCGTGCTCAGCCACAGTTTTAGAGAAGATAAGGATATCATCCAAGTAGACAAACGTGCACCGATTGATAAAGTCCCGGAGGACGTCATTTACGAGAGCCTGGAAAACTGCTGGGGCGTTGGTCAGCCCAAAGGGCATCACCAGGTACTCAAAATGCCCCAGATGGGTGTTAAAGGCAGTTTTCCACTCATCGCCTTCTCTGATCCGCACGAGGTGGTAGGCGTTACGGAGGTCTAATTTACTGAAGATCGTTGCCCCGCGCAGAAGTTCAAAAGCTGAGGAAAGGAGCGGTAGGGGGTATTTGTTTTTTACCGTAATGTTATTAAGGCACAGAAATAATCAATGCAGGGCGGAGAAATTGTCCTCTTTCTTCAACAAAAAAAGCCGCTTCCAAAGGGGAAGAGGAAGGAAAAAGATTATGCCTGCTGCCAGTGAGTCCGTGATGTACTTTTCCATGGCGTCTCTCTCGGGCTGGGAGAGACTATAAAGGCGACTGGTGGGAAGTGTGGCGCCCGGGAGAAGATCTATGGCGCAGTCATACGGCCGATGAGGTGGTAACGATTGTGCGCGATCTTTACGAAAAACCTCAGCTAAGTCATGATACACGGGTGGAACGGAGGTGAGATCCGGAGGATCAGACAGGTTATGTGGAGGAGACGCGGAGGGCGGGGTGGCAGCCCGGAGGCAATTCATGTGACAATCCACTCCCCAGCCCACCACGCTGCTGTGATTTCCAGTCGATATGAGGTGCAATGCTGTCGCAACCAGGGATGACCTAATACAAGCGGAGTTTGAGGGGCTTTAAACACAAATAGGCTTAGAATCTCGGTGTGGTTGCCGGAGAGCGTGAGTGACACAGGCTCTGAGACATGGAACCTGAACTAAACTAAACGTGAGATACAACCGAGAACAAATCCTTAAACATGACATAAAACAAAACACTGACAACATTAAATCATAACATGGGTGATATCAGGCAGCCGCTGTCCAGATAGAGCAGTGACATGTAAACGATGAGGTAGAGGGTCGGAAACAACTCCTAATTCTTCCGCGAGGGCCGAATCGATAAAGTTCTGTTCCGCGCCGGAGTCAATTAACGCCGTCACAGAGTGGGTCTTGGTGCGAACCGTCAACTTCACCGGCAACATTAAACGCGGAAGGGAGCTTTTACTAGAAAGGTCGCCCACCAGTACTCCCTTAATTACGGGTGGGCGCCGCCTTTTAGTCGAGATGGACAAGTGGCAATGAAGTGGCCCTTACGGCCGCAATACAGGCACTCACCGGACACCATGCGTCGCTGACGTTCCGCGGGCGTTAGCCGTGAGCGACCCAGCTGCATGGGTTGCTCGCCTTCCTCGCTTAGCTCGCCACCGTGGGCAACGCTGGGTTTAGCTCTCCTCTCCCCCGCTGGTGGGTCCGTGAGCGCCCGTGGCTCCTGAAAGGCCCGCCCCCGCAGTTCTCTGCGAGCCCGAAGGCGATCATCTAACTTAATGCACAGAGTCATTAGCGAATCGAGAGAGGCAGGCAGGTCATGTATTATTAGTTCGCCTTTCAATTCCTCACAGACGTTATGTAGCAAGGCACTCTTCAGCGCTTCCTGTCCCCACCCCGTTTGCTCAGCCAAAACCCAGAAATCGACAGAATAATCCGACATTCTACGTTTACCTTGTTTAAGATTTAACAGGTGTTGAGCGGCGGCAGCAGCCTCGGATCCTTTGTCAAAAACACTTTTAAACTTCGACAAAAATTCGGGGTAGGAGATTTCTGGGTGGGATCGCAGCACTGCCTGGGCCCACTGTAATGCGCGATCACGTAACAGTTGCACAAAGAACGAGATCTTATCTCCATCACCAGGGTATAAGTGACTCTGCTGGCGAAAAAAGAATGTGAGTTGTGTGAGAAATCCTGCACACTTATCCAACTCACCGTGAAATAGTTCTGGAGAGGGAGGCTGGTGCCCGATGACCACAGGAGGAGTTTGGGCCGAGCTTGCGGGCCGGGACGCACTCGCGCCCGGGGTGGGTTCGTCCGCCAGGGGGGCTGGTGGGGGCGGAGAGTCGGTCAACGGGGTCCGCTGGGCGAGAGCCAGAGACAAAGCGGCAACGTCTCCACTGAGCCGCATCAACATCTGCTCGTGTCGCTGCAACAGCTCCTCCAACGAGACCGGGGCTGGGGCGGGTGACGCCGAGCCTGCTGAGTCCATCGTGGCTGGACCGTTCTGTCTCAGCGGGACAGAACGGACTCACGCGCAGGCCCTAAGTCTCGAAAACACAAGAGTCTTTATCACAGTACACCAGGTGATCTATTTACAAAGGTGAGGGGAAGGCCAGACTCCGGGGGTCCACACACGAAAGGGAAAGACGCTGAAAGTCCACGCACACACTCCGTCCACTCCACACGCTCCTCTTCACACTCCACAGAAAGCACACTCGATCACTTCAGAAAACACAGGGGTGGGTCCAGGGAATCTGTACACAGAGACACAAAGGGATTACAATGGAAGGTCACTGAGAAACACTCTAGAGTTAACTGAGCTGGAGTTACACTGACGAGGGTCGGCAACGGTCCAGCGACGAGAGACACAGAGCTGCCATCTTATAAAGGAGCTGGAACACTCTCGTGATGAGCCACAGGTGCGTGGGTCAGGGGCAGGAGCCCACAGGTGAGCTCCGCCCAGGCCGAGGGAGGAGGGAAAGAGAGGAAGGGAGAGAGCAGGAATAAAAATGAAAATAAAAACATGTAGCCATGCTGAGCCGACCGGGTAGGCACAGGGACCCTGACAAAAATGTCTGCCTAGTCTGCTTCCCTACCACCTTCCTTGACGTTCGAGTCTGACTACTTCACAGGGTCCAGTGAGTCGGGTAGTGCAGAATAAACGAAGTCCCTGATCAGCTTCTCAAAGCATTTGCTCACGATGGGGGTCAGGGCTACAGGCTACAGGTCACCAGTCGTTCAATGAGGAGATGGTGGAGGATATTAACCTCAATTCTTGAGCAGGTGCCATGCTCTAGCAAAACAGAGCTATTGATATCATTATATAACATGTATATAACGCTGATAAAATCATCTCCAAAGGACTGCAGGATTTCTACTGAGTCAATCGTGGTATAAAATCCCAAACTCTCTTGGATTATTTCACTGTAGTCAAGGAAGTCCAACCAGACTACTACTATTATGAATGAGTCTTCATTTAAAAAAAACTGACTGTTTCACTATGTTTGAGATGCCTTTCTTCAGCATCTCAGCTACAGCCCCTGACAGCATTTTATAATCAGAGTTTAGTAAGGTGATTGGTCTTAAATTGACTAAAATTATTTTTTCTTTAACTGATTTAGGAATCAGGGTAATTAACCCTTGTTTTATACTTGTCGTCAGTTATTTCTTCTTTATAGCTTCTTTTAACTTGCTGAATCGCAAGGTTAACTAGCAAGAAGAACTAATAAAAGTTAGAGGTGACTCCATCTGTCCCTGGAAACGTGTTTGAGGCCATTTTAATGACCACTGAATCCAGTTCCTCAATTTTAAGCTCTGAATCACTCAAATCTTTAAAATGTTTGTCAGTACACTTGATGAGATTATGACTCTTACTAAAGAAACCATCAGCATGCAGAATGATGAGGAATAAAACTTGGAATAGAAATTAAAGACTTCTGTTTCGATCCTTCTGAAATCTTTCCACTCCATTCCATTTATCAATAAGCATGTAGCTACATTTCTCTGCTGTCTACATTTCTCCAGCTTACTAAAATATGATGATTTTTTTTTCACCTGCCTAAATCCATTTGGTACTTGATCTTATAAAAGCAGTCTGGGCATTCTTAAGATAATGATTATCTAAGTTAGTTTCTACCTTCATCAATGTATTTTTCTCCCACATGTTTGGCTTTTCTTTACTACAGCACTAACTTATTTCCCAAAGTAAATTATGTTTTTCCCTGTTCAGTTCCTTGCATAATTTTATGGTAAATTCTCTGATCTTGAATTTAACAAATTCCCATTTCTGTATATTACACACCACTGATTCGTTGTTTTCAATATCTCTAATTATATACCTAGTTTTATTGCAATATTCTTCCTTATTTAAAAGGCTGGCCTTCCAGTTTTTAAACATTATTACTGGGCCTGTAACACCAGATCCTGGGTTTTCTGGAATCGGTCTATAGTTGGTGATGCTGTGGAATGTGGGCCTAGCCCTAAATGGCTCAAAATAGAGCTTAGCAACACAATTGAGCATACTGGTGCATCCTTATCAGCCATCTTATTTTCAAAACCGGTTATTAAAAGTACACCATTATGTAAAAACTTTATTATCTACAACTCTATAAAAAATATTGAATCGAATCAAGAGAATCCTGAAACTCCCAGAAATGTCAACTTTTGTCCCGAGCTGCGAAATCCTAGTTTTAGGCCAGGGGTCTCGAACTCCAGGCCTCGAGGGCTGGTGTCCTGCAGATTTTAGATCTCACCCTGGGTCAACACACCTGAATCACATGATTAGTTCATTACCAGGCCTCTGGAGAACTTCAAGACATGTTGGCTGTGTCCGAATTCAGGGGAAGGATGCTTAAAATGCCATATTTGGAGGCAATGACGTCACAGCGACGCGACGAGGACTGTCCGAATTCAAAGAGCACTCAAAATGTGGCGACAAATGTGTCCTACTTTTCCGCGAATTTGAGGGTTAGTCGTGTCCAAATTCAGGGGAAGGATGCACCAATGCCATATTTGGAGGCAATGACGTCACGGCGACGCGACGAAGGCTGTCCGAATTCAAAGAGTGCTCAAAATGTGGCGACAAATGCGTCCTACTTTGCCCTGAAATCTAAGGATGGTCCGATGTATCCTTCATGTCCTACTATATCCCAGGATTCATTGCGGGTCATAGAGGAGATTTGTTTCTGATAACGATGGTGGTCGAAGCAGGAGAGGAAAACACTTTCAAATGTAAGTATATGAAAATCTTGTTGTACAAAAGTTACATTTTATAGCGGTCGTTTTGTTAAGCTTTGGGCATCTGCATAGACATGTTTCTTTTCTTTAAAATAACCGTAAACCAGCTTGTATCGGGGGTCCCGTGATTTGTCATGTATTGCTGCTTACATACAGCTAATTTAGATTTTTTCGAATTGGTGATATGTTGTGGGGAACAAAGACCAAACGGCTTAATTTATTAAAACGAGGAGAAAATGATCGCCTCTTCACTGGGGTGAAGAATTGGGCCGCTACGGCGTGGATGTACAAGAATAAATCATTTTACACATCATATTCATATGAGTGCGGTCCTATTAACCCTCATGCTGTACAGCAGCGGTCCCCAACCTTTTTGCGCCACAGACCGGTTTATGTCAGACACGGAGCGGCCTTTAAGGTTTCGTGGATAAATACAACCACATAAAATGATCCAACCAAGACAAAAACTGTGGTATTTTGTAAATATAATAATAAACGTAAATGTACTGTGTAACTGTGTAACTTTATTAGCAGCGTCCTTCTGAAAATGCACCAATATTGACAGTAACATCCTCCTCTCTGCCGCTTAATGCTCTCTGGTCGCTATGGTAACGTGTAAATATTTCTTTCAAAGACACACAACTACAACAAGGGAAAGACCGAGTTAACGATAAAACCCCTGAAAACCATAAATTTCACACCGGAGCCTTAACTCTCGTGGCCCGGTACCAAACGACTCACGGACCGCTCCTGTACAGAACCTGTGATGTCCAGACGGTGTTCCTCTGGTGTTCTGCTGTGAAAACCTTTGGGCTTAGGGATTAACATAGCTGCCATGGTGTCCTTTCTTCTCTTATTTGTTGTGTGTGATCAGGACAATTCTGGAGAAGATGGGCCTGCAGGGGAAAGTCACCCCCTTGCAGGCCAGAAGACATGAGATAACTTTAAAGAATACAAAGTATGTATGTGTGTTATCAAGAAGATAATTCTTAAGAACACAAGTTAATAAATGTGCAATTACTAAGAGTTGCTGTGGTGTTTTTTATTTGCCTGCTGTCATTTTTGATTTCCTCTGCCTTTAGGGTTGCAAGTATCCAGGCTCAGGAGAGGGGGTCAGTGGGAAGCCCACTGCTGCTACTTGGCCCTGGTTTGCCCTCATGGATGAGGTGATAGGACAGATGCCTTCCATTAAGCCTCCTGTCCTAATTTCCTCTCTCTCTGAGGACACTCCAGGGCCAAGCACAGCAGTGGGTGACCAAAACGACAGCGATGATGAAGCGGCTCAGCCACCTACGACAGGGAGAAAGAGGAAAAGAGATGATGAGCTGCTAGACCTCATCAGAGAGGACATGAGGCAGCAAAGACAGGCTGAGGAGAGGAGAGCAGGGAGAGGACGGACAGACTGTTTTCACTTCTAGAAAGAGTAGTTCCAAAATGAGTTATGTATTGAGAAATTTATTTATTTTAATATATTTGTTACATTGTTATATGTGTTGCATTAGTTTAAAGGCTTTATGTTATTAATAAATTGATTCAAACAAACAGTAATTGTCACTGAACTCAATTTGATTTACAGGCATTTGTAACACGTATGAACATAACGCTAACTTTGAACAATATTACTTGGATATTTATTTGATAGCAATAAAGTAGATAACAATTAAACAAGAATATTTCAAATACACAGTATGTAAAGATGAAAAAACAACATTTACAGTTGTTCACACAGGATTAACCTGAGTGACCTGTTCCTGGACCGTTTCTTTAACAACTGTAATAGATTACAGGAAGTCTCTGGCAGTGTTGCTGAATCTGCCCGAGCAAGATCAGACGTGGATAGGGTGCTGCAACTGAGACCTGCGGTTTGTCTTTTCTGGTCAGCGAGTGGAGAATCACACAGGGTGGTCTGCAAAGAGCTTTAGGATGCTTCCTCCCACTGTCCACTGCATCGTCCATCCACAGGGTTTGCAGGGCTGGCTCAATCAACGGCTGCCACACCACTAAGATGTTTACAGAAATATGCAAGCAGGAGATGGTGGATGCTATATTATTAGTATAATACTTGTAACTCTGTAGCAGACAACAGTTTGATAAAGTGCTATGTAAAATAACAAACAAACAAAAGATTAGATTCTATACGTTTCACAGATATTTAGTTTATATATATTATATGATACAGTACATGTGTAAGAATGACCGATGTTGTGGCAAAAAATGATCGTCTGCCAAAAACTGATTTCCGGTTTTTGCCCTAAACTGATTGCTCGTATTTAACCTGCTATGAATAACTTGTTGGTCTATAATATGTGAAACATGTGAAATGTGTCCCTCATTAGTGATATCACGTCACTCTGAGCCACCAGCAACATTCCTGTAACAAGGTAGAAGCTGCAATCAGTTTTTGGCAGTGACTTTTATATATCCTTTATTTATCCAGCTAAAAAAAAAAATCTTATTGACATTAGAAATTAATTTTTTAAGAGTAATCTGGCCAAGAGGACAGCAGACAGCGCAACAAATATATCAATTGTACCTACATTATAACCAGAGTTATAAAGATACTTGAACAACAGGTAATTATTGTATATATAAAACCCCTTAGTAAACCATGTTCACCGAAGTCTATTTACCAACATACATAAAGATATTACACATATTACACTCGGAAACATTGGAAATCAGTTTTGGCAGGCGAACACTTTTTTGGCACAACGCCGGTGTTAGAGTGAATTGTTAAATGTTTGTCATTTTTATTCTTACCATTTGTACTTTAACTGTGTGTTGAAAGGAATTCTTTTGTTCTCCCCTCCTCAGATTCTCGAGGTTCTGGGTGAGGGGCTATAGTGTTTTATTGCAGATACATCCTATCTGGAAGATCTGCTTCTTTTGATGTGGTAAAACTTCCTGCCCTTTGTATGGCTTCACTGTGTTATCTAGGGTGAACCATAGATTGGGTGTGGGGAGGTTACCCTCTTTATGACCTAGGATGTTGTTCCTGCTTTATGACCCTTTTGGTCAGCAGCACACACACACACACACACACACACACACACACACAAGGTATTCTTTGTTCACATGTATGTCATATGTTAATGAACCTATGCATATTCATGTAACCACAATAAAAGAGCAGTGTTACGGGGGAACGGACGAGAGCAACTGGGGTCAAGCGAAGGAACGGCGCCTGTCCAGTTCTCTCCCGTGCACGTGAAACATTAAGAATGTTGCCTACTCGCGTCTTGCTTGCTGTGTAATCACATTGCCTTCAACGTTCCAGCGAATAGGTTCAAGCTACAAACCTATCAGCCGGCAATATTTTAATTGTCCGTGTAATTAGCTACGTAATTCCTAAATGCGTGTAGATTAAAGGAAATTATTTTACCTGGATATGATTGTCTCTGATGAGCCTAAGGTACAAAACGTGCGGCCGACGACGATAAGGTTTTTCTAGTTCCTCGAGAAATAAAATTGTCCAAACAACGGAGCGACATTTCTGGGTCCATTTTAAAGTTTTCACGCTGTGGCGCTAGCTAACGGGAAAAACACGCAAGTAAGGGCGGAGTTGAAGGCTAGGAGGCTGTCCACAGCCCATCTGTTATGTTGGATACTCATTGTTTGTTCAATAAAGTTTCTATGGAGAAAAAAAGGGGGCTGTCCACAGCCGCCCACTTCCTGACTACCCGTCCATCTAAGGACACTACCTTGTGACGTAGGTAGGTAGTGTCCTTATGAGCATCCTTCCCCTGAATTCGGACACAGCCGTTGAGGAGGTAATTTGGCCATTTAAATCAGCTGTGTTGTATCAAGCACACATCCATAGCCTGCAGGACACCGGCCGTCGAGGCCTGGAGTTCGAGACCCCTGTTTTAGGCCAAGCACAATGGATGCTGCCTTCAAACAACGGCCTGATAAAAGGTTAACTGCGATCAAGGATCCTTATATTGACAATCATTTTTGCTCTTTTGCTCAACTTCAGACCAAGTACAACCTCCCTGCAAGTCATTTTTTAAAATTATGCTCTGTTAACGCCCGGCTTCATTTAATTCAATTTAAAGTAGTCCATAGGCTGTACTATTCCAAAACCAAATTGAACAATTTTTTTCCTACCATTTCCCCCAAATGTGATAAATGCAAGCTTGTGACGGAACTCTTGGCCAACTTTTTTGGTCCTGCTCTAAGCTTACAGCCTTTTGGACAAGTATTTTTTAGTTTTTATAGCATACTTTACAATAGGCAACTGTATCCTGTCTCTCTTATGGTGATCCTGGGCTGCTCCAGCAACTCCTTGGCACTTCCCTTTGCTGTGCAACAGGCCCTCATGTTCGGTATTGTTATTGTCAAACGCCTAATTCTAAAGGAGTGGAAATCAGCCTCCCCTCCCTGCTTCAAGAGGTGGCTCGAAGAGATGGTCTCCTGTTTATACCTGGAATAAATTTGGGTTTTCTACATCTGACTCCATGGAGAAGTTCAGGAAAATATGGTGTCCCTTTATAGATCACATTAAAAAAGACAGTCCACACCCTGGGTCCTGACTATGTTGTCTTCATTATTATTATGCTGAGCTGCTGCCCATAACTGTTATGAATCAGCTCCTCCTAGCGTTGGATCCCTGGATTCGATCTTCAATGTGGATTGAACTCACTGGATTATGAGTTGTTTGACATGTATTCCATTTGCTTTTTCCTTCTCCTGTTCTTAATAAGTGCTGGCTGTGTATGCTGTTGTTGGGTTTGTTGCCTTTTTTTGTCTGTTTTTGGTTTTGATTTTCTTTTTGCTGTCTTTATTGTCTGTGTTCCGCTGTTTGTGACTGTGTAAAAATTTTGAAACTTGCATGAATAAAAAAAAAAAAAGGCTGGCATTGACTTGCCAATATCCCCTGCTCCCCACTGCCTCCATTAGGTTTAAACAATGAATAATTCTTAACTCCAGGATTTATGTCTCCAAAGGTCTGTGAAATTATTATCACAAGCAAAGTTCACAACAATGTTATTCTGCTGCCTTCTTTCCAAGCGAGGAGGCCACCTGTCAACGACGTTGATTAGCCGCGTATATACAAATGTTGAACCGAGTGTGAAATAAATAAATAAATGAAATGACATGTGAATCACATTATTGGCTGGACTGTGGGATAAGGTGGCCTCCTTCTAATCCCAGCAGCCAGTCACTTACTGACTGACACTCCAAAGCAGAATTAAAAAGTAAAAGTATTCATTTTAATTTCAATTCAGATAAGATTTTTCTTGTGATTTTCTGTGCCCAGAGACCATGCCAGCAGTGCGCAATTGCGCATGTGTGCAGCTTAGAGGGAACATTTTTCAGAAGTCCAATTTTTTGTGCGATGGTTAGCATCTTCCTCTGCCTTTTGGGTGCTACTGCCTTTGACATCGACACTGTTGTTTTTGTTCTCTTCTGCGAGTGAAGATTTATGTAAATTTGAGAAGCTGAAGGCATTCTGTACTGTACAGGAGACACGGCACAAGACTGATTGACAATGGTCTGCAGCTGATCAGGACGGAGAACACAATGTGCTGTGCTATTTGGCTTTATAATATTTGATAGAATACTATAAAGTCACAACTGAGTAAAGGTCTGCAAATCTCTTCATTTGGTGTCTGAACACACCAGCATTTTTCCTGAGTACAAAAACAAAAAAAAGAAAAAACAATTGTGCCAGTTTGAACAATATGGCTAATTTGAAAGCCATTTGAAAGAGCAAAGTTTACTATTGTGGTCTAGACAACACAAAATGTGATGTCCCCGTATGTGGATGCTGGGTCCTAGGATGTTAAATCTGCAAGCTTAGGAGACACATAATATATTAATGCCTAAATATTTAATATTTCCAGATTGCAGTAGGGTAGAAGAGCAACTAATCAGAAGAGATGTAGATTTTGACCATGAATAATCTGACAATCTTGAAAAAGGGTTTGTTAATGCAATTACCCCAGAAAGATTGGTTTGTGAGTTTTGGAGAAAAAGCAACATATCGTCTGCATAAAGGCTGATTTTATGTTCTATATTCTTGCATTTTATGACCCCAATTACTTCAGCTTGTCTAATTGCTGCTGCTAGTGGTTTGATAAATATTGCAAACAGTGAAGGGGAGAGTGGGCATCCCTCCTTGGTACCCCTCAAGAGACAGAAGCTGGAGGATGTTTGATCATTTGTTCTGAAACAGGGTGTTGGGGAATTATATGATATTTTTTAACAGTTTATAAAAGATTTTCCAAAACCAATTTTGTATAAAGATGCAAATAAAAATGTGCATCTTTTTACTCTGTCAAACGCTTTTTCTGTACTAAAAATATCTATGAACGAATGTGGGATCATCAACATTTGGGCAATATAGACTTGCGATTCATTAATTTCCGTTAAATATAGATAATTTAATGATTATGAATCTACCCTCTGGATCTATAACTTTGTTGAGTACTGTGAAATTAATATTTTTGTTATGGCCTGGGTCTAATGTTTATTTTTTTCTGTCTGTAGTGTTTTGCTGTATGTCTGCATCCTTCGGAGGACGCCATGGCCTTTGCGGTCTATGTGGGCCGCGTCCTCCGAAGACCAATAAGGCCGGAAGTGCGAGGCTTATGAGACGGCCTAACCTCTGTCACGCTGCTCATGTTGCCTAGCAACCACGATGCTAACCACTGGAAACATTTTATACAGCATTATTTGACAGAAATGGAAGAGAAAATGTTTTGGTTCCTCTGTTTTTTTTATATGAGCTTTTTTTTTTTGTCGCTTTGATAAGAATCTGAGGCTGAGACCACAGGACTGTGAAAACATGATTGTTGGGCTTCATTTCTGTACTGAACAGTCATTTAAAAATTAGCTAGCAAATAACAATTAGCTAATGTTGTTCATGAGTATAAAGACATTTCACTTTGATGTAAATATAATATGGCCAACATTAATTTATTATATTTATCATTATTAGTTATTACAGCAGTGAGCTTGAACTCTGTGTCAAACACTCAGCTTCAGTAAAGATTCAAGTTGCAGTGTTTTATATTTCCTATCACCTTAAATCTTCACTCAAAGGCAAGTATCTTTGACAGTGTATACATAGATGTATTATATATAAGAGACAAATATTGTTCTTTTAATATGTTGCATTACTAAATTTTTCTGAATGCTTACATTAATGGGTAAAAAGAAACTTTATGAGCTGTGATAACTGTTTCTGATGAAATGCAGAGTAGACTGACATATTAAATATTCCTTTTGTCACAGCTGGGGCAGCAGCCGTGTGATGTGTGGGAAAGAGGACTCGAATGCAGCACTTACTGAGATGCAAGGAGGGTTTATTATAAATGACAGAACACAAAGTGGGGATGGCAAAAACAGAACTTAGGATAATCTAAACTGGGAGAAACTAAGCTATACAGGGTGGGCCATTTATATGGATGCACCGTAATAACATGGGAATGGTTGGTGATATTAAAGTCCTGTTTGTGGCACATTAGTATATGTGAGGGGGCAAACTCCTCAAGATGGGTGGTGACCAAGGTGGCCATTTAGAAGTCGGCCATCTTGGACACAACTTTTGTGTTTTCAACTCATGAAAGAATAAAGTTACGTTGAAACCAAGCACACCATTGTTTGTCTTGTGACTTTACCAATAAGTGTGATGTGTCACATGGCCCTCTTCCTAAAAAACAAAAGTTGTATCCAAGATGTCCGACTTCTAAATGGCCACCATGGTCACCACCCATCTTGAGGGGTTTGCCCCCTCACATATACTAATGTGCCACAAACAGGACTTCAATATCACCAACCATTCCCATGTTATTACGGTGCATCCATATAAATGGCCCACCCTGTAGATCGGCAAACCTGAACATGAAGAGAGGACAGCAGGGAAAGCACACAGTGGATTCACAGAAAGTTTCTAGGAGACAACACAGATGGACCAGTAACGACCAGCGACCGCACGCTCCCGAGTATGCATTTTAAGACCTATTATGTCACAGCGATGCGACGGTGGATGTCCTAATCCGAAGTGTACACCAAAGTCGTGTCCAAGTTCACGGGCTGCATCCTCCTGAGGACCCGGCCTTCGTGGTCTATGTGGGCCGGGTCCTCAGAAGGTAGGGTAGGCCAGAAGTAAACAGCTGTGAAATGGGACAGTCTAGCCTTCAGATTAGCATCACCTCTGTCTCGGTGGAGTTTAATAAACTCGGCCGCCTGCTCCTTGCTATCTAAAAATATAACAGGACACTGGTGTAAATTCTCGACCATTTCACACTTCTGTTTAATCAGTTTCCTGTTTGACGTTTATTCAGCTGTGTGAAAACCACCCGGGGAATTAAAAAATTTATTTGTAATCTGACCTAATCAGATACCTTTAATCTCAGTCAAACCGATTTACTCACGAACAAAAAACAACACTGAAAAAAGCCAAACAATAACAGTTTTAGGTTATCTAAGTGACTTATATATTACGTTTATATATAATATATTACGGACAAGGGTGAGCTGAAGGGATGAAAGAGAAAACTGAAAAAAAGTAAACTGAAAACAATAATTAACGTATGTAATTAATGTATTAACGGACACATCGAAAGGAGCCAGTTGAAGTGGTTCAGGCATCTGACAAGGATGCCTCCTGGACGCCTCCTGAGTGTTCTGGGCATGTCCGGAGGAGGTCCCGGGGCACACCCAGGACACACTCTCTCGGCTGGCCTGGGAACATCTGGCTATTCCACCGGACAAGCTAGAAGAGGTAGCTGGGGAGAGGGAGGTCTGGGTTTCTCTGCTTGGGATGCTGCTGTCGTGACCAAGGCCCTGGAAAAGCGGAAGAAAATGGATGGATGGGCAGCGGTCTGTCCAAGTTCCTTAGATTGCCATGACTGGATGACTAAAAACCTACAGTCACAGTTTCTCTGCCAATTTGATAAATGTGAGCCTCACACTCAAAACAATTACTAAATTAGAAGCTAAGACTAGAGGATAAAACCCTTTTTTTAACCTAGAGAATAAAAACAAGGGGGAAATGTGTGTCAGTGTGGTTGATTTCATCAACATAACCATCAAACAGCACAGAGTTCAGGTTATTTTGTTTGAAGCACCTTAAAAAGGTCACATGGAAGAATATCACAAATTACAGAAACATATTCATGTAATTTTGATTTTTTTTCACGAAAAACAAAACAAAACTCTGCGACTCTTTAAGAACAACTGGTGTGAAATTCTTGGCAGTTTTGTGAGAAAGGGATTTAAGAGCAGGAATTACCACAGCATAAGAAGATTAAATATATAATGGATAACATTTTAACACACAACACATAAAATTAATCTATAAAGAAAACAAGTTAGATTTGGAAAAAAGCAAGAAAATTAAAATGAAATTAAAAAAAGATGTATATCTGCAGTTTTGATACAATATCAGTTTATTTAAAAAGAATAAACATAGCGATAACTTTTATAATACAATAAAAAGTACAACTACTAAACACTATTGTGTCCTAAGGGAACAACGATTAAAATGTATCAGGGAAAACCTTTTGTAAAATTAACATCTCTCAAAGAAAAAAAAAAAAAAAAAAACCACTTGATGTGCATATCTATATTATTCACTGCAGCTCCAGAAATCAGAGCTACCTCATCAGATCCAAGTGTGACATCAGCTGACACTCTTTACAGGAGACTCCATCTGAACTCTGTGGAGCCTGATCTCAAGGTTTTTAAGTCTGACCCTGAAACCAGAAGAGGATCTTTCTTCCTCTTCAGATTTATTGTGATCCAGTGATTTCAGTTCTGCATGATCACGCTGATGTTTGCACAGAGAAGATAATGAAGTGAATGTTTTTGCACATTGGTAACAGTGAAACAGTTTATTTACAGCATGGGATCGTTTGTGTTTGGAGTATGAACTGAGATTCTTGAAGCTCTTGTCACACTGTTCACAGCTGAAGTTTCCTTCAATGTGTGTAAGTTCATGATTGTTACAACCAGATGAAAATGAGAAGCTTCTGTCACAGTGTCTGCACTTGTATGGTTTCTCTCCTGTGTGGACTCTTTTATGCACTTTAAGATTATCTGCAGTGAAGAAAGATGACCCACACTGATCACAGACGTACTGTTTAACCCCACTGTGGCAGAGTTCGTGTTTTTTTAATTCACTTTGTGTGGGGAAGCCTCTCCCACATTCTTTGCAGTAGTTCATTTTGTCTCCAGTGTGTCTGCGCTGATGTACCTTTAGGTTCTCTGGACGATTGAAAGTTTTTCCACAAAGGTCACAGCGAAACTCTTTCCCACCACCACAGTGATGACAGGGTTGAGAACTGGATCCATCTGTGTCGCTCTGCTTCTAAACACAGACACAAAGACAGTTTAAGTCAGGGAATTCCTTCAACATTTTTACCCTAAATATACACACACGCACGCACGCACATATACACACACACACACACACACACACACGTGCGCGCAATACAGAAAATTCACGGTTCGGTTCGATACTTTGGTTACACAGTTCGATATTTTTTCGATACAAAAAAAGTCCATGCCTTTTTAATTTGTCATTTATATAAAATTATAAATATATATTTTAAATTAAAAGTACAGTTTTTAAATTTATTGTTGCTGAAACAACAAAATAATAAAAATAAATAAATCTATTAGATAGATAGAGATAGATATTAAAAAATAAAGGACCCAGGACAGAGCCTTGGGGTACACCTGCATTTACTGGAGTAGATGGTGATCTGTGAGTGAGTAATTGAAAAAACTGTGAAAACAATTTTCACCAGCCGTCAAAACCTAATGTGTACACTTATGTGTGCCATATTCTTTTGTTAGAATAATGTCAAGTCTGGACAAAAGAGAGTACCAATGTGTTTATTTGATAATTCAATAAAAGACTTCAGTTAGGAGTGAGGAAAAAATGGGTTCATGTTTGCAGCTTTATCTTGTTACACAATATTTGAATTAAAAAAACTAAAGAAAAAACCCACTACATTTTTTGAAAACACATTTGGATGTTTTCTTGCTTTTTTTGTACTACATGAACACTGAAGTGGTCTTCCAATGAGATGATGGCCCACAGCTCATTTAAGTTACGTAACGTTACTCTTAAAGAGCATCGTAACGGAATACATTACAAACTACTTTTTCGGGCATGTATTTTGTAATCTGTAGTGGAATACATTTTGAAAGTAACCTTCCCAGTGCTGGTCACAAGATACTAACTCTCAAGCTGCTCTCCGACGCATCCATTGGAGTGTGAATGTTAGATAGATAGAAAGGGGAGAAACGTTTAAAACTTTACTTTTTTCCAACATCAGGAAAGTTTCAGCAGATCTGTTTCAAATTTGACGGAATATTCTGTACATAAAGTTTTCATGTCTCATTTATCTTTAAAATGAAACTTAATTTACAAAATACTTAAACAAAAGTGCAAGTGCAAAAAGAAAAATACATACCTCACAGTAACTACACTTGTAGAGTTTCTTTCTGGTGTGAATCTGTTGGTGGACTCTCAGGTAACGTTGACATTTAAAAGTCTTCTCACACAGCTCACATTTATAAGGTCTCTCCTCAGTGTGGGTTAACATGTGTTCACGTAAGTATTTGTATGCCACAAACCGTTTGCCACACTGATCACAGAAGCAAAAATCATTTTTGGTGTGAATGCGTCGGTGAAAATTTCGGCTGAGTAGCCGGCAAAAAGTTTTTCCACAAATGTCGCAGCTGTATGCCTTAATTCCAGAGTGCGTAACTAGATGACTTTGTAATTCGCTACTTCGAGCAAAAGCTTTACCACACTGATCACAGCTGTGTGCCTTAATTCCAGAGTGCGTAACTTGATGACTCTTTAAGCCACTACTTCGAGCAAAAGCTTTACCACACTGATCACAGCTGTATGCCTTAATTCCAGAGTGGATAACTTTGTGATTCTGTAAGCTTCTACTGACGGGAAAAGCTTTACCACACTGATCACAGCTGTACGGTTTAACCCCACTGTGGTCGAGTTTGTGTATTTTTAAGCTTCCAGCCTGGGTAAAAGACTTTCCACACTCATCACAGCTGTACGCTTTAATTCCAGAGTGAGTAACTTGATGAAGATCTAAGGTGCTACTACGAGCAAAAGCTTTACCACACTGATCACAGCTGTACGGTTTAACTCCAGTATGAAGGAATTGGTGTGTTTTTAAGCTTCCAGCCTGGGTAAAAGACTTTCCACACAAGTCACAGCTGTACGCCTTAACTCCAGAGTGGGTAACTTGATGATGTCGTAAGTTGCTACTGTGAGCAAAAACCTTCCCACACACATCACAGCTGTATCTTTTCTCTCCCTTTGTTCTGTGAGGTTTGTCGGCCTCCTGAGAGCGCTGACTTCTCGCTCCATGTTGGTCCTGCAGTGACAGAGATACAAACAGAGACAGTGAGTGAAATGCAGTCGTAGAACAAACTGAAACTCCTTCCACAGGGCGGTAGACTAACTTTTTACCATGATAACAAAAGTTAGGCGCACCCAAACTTTTCAACTGCATTGCCTAACACCGCAGTTTTACATGTGCGCTTTTTTTGTATATACAGACAATTTTGATTTGTAAATGATTATCTAAAAATCTTGACAACACAAAGTTCTTTATTTGGAGCACGTATGTCTGTGAAGGCTCTCAGTCACCAGGTCATCGTAGTCTAAGGAGTTTGAAAGAAAAGCGTCTGGACTTCTTTAAGTTGCTTGAAGACGTTTCACCTCTCATCCGAGAAGCTTCTTCAGTTCTGAGGTCAAATGGTGGAGAGTCCCAGATTTAAACCCAGTGGGAGTATCCCCCCAAAGAGGGACAAAGGACCCCGTGATGATCCTCTAATGACATGAGCCAAGGTGTGAAAATGGGCGTGGGTCACAATCAGCCAGGGTTTCGGGTGAGCTCATTGTGAAACCTGGCCCCACCTTGTCATGTGATTTCCTGAGGTCAGATGGCCCAGAATGTGAGTGGGCGTTAAGGCGTCTGGGGAGGGAACTCAAAACTGGATTATAGATGGCAGACAGTTGGTGTCGTAAACCACCGCCTCTGTTCAAAGATGGTCGCTCACAGTGGACATAAATGGCCTCTTTCACTCCTCTTTCAAACCCATCTGTCCTCTCTGTCCAAAATGTGAACGTTGGCATCCTCGAAAGAGTGACCATTGTCCTTTAGATGCAGATGAACTGCTGAGTCTTGTCCCGTACAGCATACACCAGATTGTTAAGATTGTGTTTTGGAGTTTTGTCTTTTGGGTGAACCAGTTTTTGTCTGAGTGTGGGTGCTGAGTCTGAAATGCACCGGGATGAAAATGTTTGTTGCCTGTGAGAGAAAAATGTATAAAGTGTGTAGTGAGGGGTTTTACAGCCTTAAAGCATCTATAAAAAGTTAATAACAATAAGAATAATTATATACTATATTATTATATAGCGCTTTTCCAGACCCACAAAGTGCTTCACAATTCCACTATTCATTCACTCTCACATTCACAAACTGATGGAGGCAAGCTACAGTTGTCGCCACAGCTGCTCTGGGGCAGACTGATCAAAGTTAGGTGGCCATATCGCGTCATCGGCCCCTCTGTCCATCACCAGTAGGCAGTAGGTGAAGTGTGTTAACCAAGGACACAACGACCGAGCCTGTGCTAGCTGGGGGCTCGAACCGCAACCTTCCAATTACAAGACGAATCGCCAACTCTTGAGCCACGATCGCCCAAGTTGGCTACTTCAAGGATTTCACCTATTGCGGGTTATTTTTAGTACCTAACTCCCTTGGTGGAGGTGTCTCCCTGGCTTAGCTGCAGGAGGAGAGTGGCGCAGTGAGCTCGGGGGTGCGGTGCCAGCTCTGAGAACAGACTTTGTAACTGTCCATGTGAAAGTTGGCAATAAAGGCTGAATTGTGAGCACAAACATTGTGTGTGTGGTGTGTCCACCTTAGACTTCTGTTAATTGTTTTTGGGTTTTTTTTATGACAATAATATTAACAATAACAGTGTAACTAGGGCTGTGCGGTGTGCAAAATCTCATATGAGACATTTCACATGACAATAATGATGTATATCACAAAATAGTGCATTTTCTGTAAATTCACACAAGTTGACTTTTGTGAAGAGTCTTCACTCTGTGATGAAGCTGGAACAGGAAACAGATCAGGGAGCAGAGACCCACGTGGTTCACGCTGATCTCAGCTACGATCCAGGAGACAAGGGTGGGCAGATCGATGCAGATATCGATCCAAACGTTGGTAGTGGCATATGATCGATACTTCAGTTTGTTTCTCTCCTCTAAGTTCACTACTTTACTCCCGTTTCATGAAAAAGCAGCTCTCTCTGCTCGACTCCTCTCCTGCACACAAACTTTGCTCCACCCTATTCTTCCTGATCTGCTTTGATTCAATGCTGTTTGGACACGTAACTTGAAAAAGATGTGTGAATTTCACACAAGTCGACTTGTGTGAAGAGTCTTCAGCTGGGCGTCGTGTAGCTGGAGTCGAGTGTTTTGACCGATGCATGAAGCTGTATATTTTTAGACTTAAGTTGTAACGGACGCCATTTTTTTTGTAAATATTTGTTGCATTGCGTGTTGCAGGGAAAAGCCTGTTCTAATGTTTGAGTCTAAGGTTTATTTTGAGCACCTGATGGCTCTTTTTTGCGTCTCACCCATAAACTCTCTCTTTCACGTGATTCTTGCGTAGGTGGTTGAAGAGGTTTGCCGTGTTTGAGTCTGTGGTGGGGACCAGTTTGCGGCATAATTTGCATAGTACAGTTTTCTGGATTCTGTCACACTTTTCAGAATCAAATCATGTCCGTGCTACAGAGGGAGCCCCTCATTTAGGAATAAAATCGTCGATAAGGTGTTGAAGAGCAAAAAAAACATTGCCGTAAACAGTGTATTTCAGGAAACCCCGAAGCAAATGATAGCGTATAATATGAAATGATAGATGTTTTAATATCGTCAACTGATATATTTTTCATCATATCGCACAGCCACAGATGTAACAGAGATATTTTTCTCACCTTCTGTGTTGAAGTCATTGTTTCCTCTGTAGTGGCTGAGCTGAGTCCAAATGGCTGAAACTGTTCCTCTGCTGCTCCACCAGACTCTCCTCCTCCTGTTACTCAGCTGGGACACAAAAGTATAGATATGTATTTTTATTCCTGGGTTCTCTTTCCATACATGACAGGTGTATGACAATCGTGACTGTTTAAGAAATAGAACCCTCACAAAGCCATGTGTTGTTTTTAAAGTGTTAGATAAATAAATCATGGTTTGGTAAAGCAGATAGACCAGCCTCAGACTGTCCATCATAAACCACAAGTAGAAAAAATAAATATAATCCAACCTTCAATCCACAACGTGATTAAAAACATTCTTCTTCTTCCAAATCACCAAGAGCTGCACATTAACCACCACAATATATTTTTATTCTCTTTGCTGCTCAGCAGCTGGACAGTAAAGTTTATTGTGACCCTGATACTGCAGCAGATCGCTCTGATTTCCTGTTATCACTTAAATATGAGGCTGTAGAGGTTTGGTGCATGCAGAAAAACAGCTGCAGGGACAATGAAAAGACTTTTCTGCTCCAACTTTCTGCCAGCAAACGCTCAACTTCTCCCAGCATGCTGAGCTAATGATTAGTTGGTGTTTTTCTCCAAACACTCTCTCACTCTTCTCTCAACGTGTTGACAATAAACTGTGAACAGACACCGAGGAGAGCAGCAGAAGACCTCATTCAGGAGCTAAACTCAACATGAACTGAACTCACAGTAAAGTTAGCTCGGTGCTTACCTTTAGATGAGCCCACAAACCGAGAGAAACTCCGTGATGAAGCTGGAACTCTTTCCAAACACAGCAAACAGATCAGGGAGCAGAGACCCACGTGGTTCACGCTGATCTCAGCTACGATCCAGGAGACAAGGGTGGGCAGATCGATGCAGATATCGATCCAAACGTTGGTAGTGGTATATGATCGATGCTTTAGTTTGTTTCTCTATTCTAAGTTCACTGCTTTACTCCCGTTTCATGAAAAAGCAGCTCTCTCTGCTCGACTCCTCTCCTGCAAACACACTTTGCTCCGCCCTCTTCTTCCTGATCTGCTTTGATTCGATGCTGTTTGGACACGTGACTATAAAAATATGGCCGATCCTATGTTTTTTTTTAAAAATAACCTTTATTTGTGAAAAACAATATACACATATAAGGCACCATCAGTTATCCATGCATCTAAATATATACGGTTGAGCATTACAACAAGAGAAAAGGAGATATAAAAAGGAAAGCAAGAGAAATCACAAAAGAAAGAAAAAAAAGGGGGCAATGTAGAATTTGAGAACATAGACACAAACAGTGTGAACAGAAAGGGAAATCATGATCCACATCTCAGATAGAGAGGAGGCCTCCTTTTAACATATATAGAACTCATTGAATAGAAATATAAGTTTAGGGGCTTTCTTGTCATTTACGTGTTTCAGCGATGTGAGGGAAGTACCATTCACGTTAAGTTAGACTCTTTTTCTCCAATTGATCTTTCTGAGTTACCTTCAATAATCACTTCCTCCAAACCATCAACGTGTCTTTTAGACCCCATTCCTACAAAACTGCTCAAAGAAGTCCTGCCATTAATTAATTCAACCTTCCTTTCATATCAAACATCCTTGAAAGAGTAGTTGTCAAACAGCTAACAGATCATCTGCAGAGGAATCGCTTATTTGAAGAGTTTCAGTCAGGTTTCAGAGCTCATCACAGCACAGAAACAGCTTTAGTGAAGGTTACAAATGATCTTCTTATGGCCTCTGACAGTGGACTCATCTCTGTGCTTGTCCTGCTAGACCTCAGTGCTGCGTTTGATACTGTTGATCATAATATCCTATTAGAGCGATGAGAACATGCTGTAGATATTACAGGTACTGCACTGCAGTGGTTTGTATCATATCTATCTAATAGACTCCAATTTGTACATGTAAATGGAGAGTCCTCTTCACACACTAAGGTCAATTATGGTGTTCCACAGGGTTCAGTGCTAGGACCAATTCTGTTTACATTATACATGCTTCCCTTAGGCAGCATCATTAGAAGACATAGCATAAATTTTCAATGCTATGGAGATGACACGCAGCTCTATCTGTCCATGAAGCCAGGTAACACACACCAATTAGTTAAACTGCAGGAATGTCTTAAAGACATAAAGACCTGGATGGCCGCTAACTTTCTGCTTCTTAATTCAGATAAAACTGAGGTTATTGTACTCGGCCCTGAAAATCTTAGAAATATGGTATCTAAGCAGATTCTTACTCTGGATGGCATTACCTTGGCCTCCAGTAACACTGTGAGGAACCTTGGAGTCATTTTTGACCAGGACATGTCCTTCAACGCACATATTAAACAAATATGTAAGACTGCTTTCTTCCATTTGCGCAGCATCTCTAAAATTAGAAATATCCTGTCTCAGAGTGATGCTGAAAAACTAGTTCATGCATTCATTACTTCCAGGCTGGACTACTGTAATTCTTTATTATCAGGATGTCCTAAAAACTCCCTGAAAAGCCTTCAGCTGATCCAAAATGCTGTAGCAAGAGTCCTGACAGGGACTAGAAAGAGAGAGCAGATTTCTCCTGTTTTGGCTTCCCTTCATTGGCTTCCTGTTAAATCCAGAATTCAAAATCCTGCTCCTCACATACAAGGTCTTAAATAATCAGGCCCCATCTTATCTTAATGACCCTGTAGTACCATATCACCCTATTAGAGCACTTCGCTCTCGCTCTGCAGGCCTACTTGTTGTTCCTAGAGTATTTAAAAGTAGAATGGGAGGCAGAGCCTTCAGTTTTCAGGCCCCTCTTCTGTGGAACCAGCTTCCAGTTTGGATTCGGGAGACAGACACTATCTCTACTTTCAAGATTAGGCTTCAAACTTTCCTTTTTGCTAAAGCATATAGTTAGCGCTGGACCAGGTGACCCTGAATCCTCCCTTAGTTATGCTGCAATAGACGTAGGCTGCCGGGGGATTCCCATGATGCATTGAGTTTTTCCTTTCCAGTCACCTTTCTCACTCAGTATGTGTTAATAGACCTCTCTGCATCGAATCATATCTGTTATTAATCTCTGTCTCTCTTCCACAGCATGTCTTTATCTTGTTTTCCTTCTCTCACCCCAACCGGTCGCAGCAGACGGCCCCGCCCCTCCCTGAGCCTGGTTCTGCCGGAGGTTTCTTCCTGTTAAAAGGGAGTTTTTCCTTCCCACTGTCGCCAAAGTGCTTACTCATAGGGGGTCATATGATTGTTGGGTTTTTCTCTGTACCTATGAAGCGCCTTGAGGCGACTTTTGTTGTGATTTGGCGCTATATAAATAAAATTGAATTGAATTGAACTATGAAACTGTGACCAAACTATAAAAGCTATGACGAGACTATGGTGTAGCAAAACAGACAACCTGACAATGAAACACAGAAAACAGAGGACTTAAATACACAGGTGGTAATGTTACGAAAAGCAGTGTCACCCCGGTTCTTTTTCATTCCTCGGGCATCCAGAGATGGCACTGGACTTAGTAGTCATTTTTACAAAAACCTTTATTCATCTTCATTCATCTTCAGTTAAGCATGCATCTTCTAGAAGGGAAGACGTGCAAGGCCGGTGTCCCTCTGCAAATCTTCAGTCCTTTGTCTGTGAAACACAGTTTTGTAGAAGCGACCCCATCATAAACCCCCATGGTGTGTTGCAAACTCTGTGTTTGTGTGTGTATGTGCGAGTACGTGAGTGTCTGTGTGTGCGCGTACCCGTGTGTCTATGTTAGTGCAGGTGAGTGACTGTATGTGCGTATCTGCTACACAACACACAAAACAGAGTTAACATATTACAAACACTGAGACCCCCACTCTGCATCCACTGGGCCATTGGCTTCTTGTTGTCTTACATTTACATTTAAGGTGGAGAGTCTCCTGCAAACCTACTTCTAAGTTTATAACAATTATGAGCGTTTATTAAATTCATGTTAAAGCATCAGCATCACATTCCACAATTTAGCTTCCTGTCTCCTTTCATGACAGCAGACCCCCAGTGTCGATAAATTCCTTTCATCATTTATCCGGGGCCAGGTCGCGGGGGCAGCAGCCTAAGCAGAGAAGCCCAGACCTCCCTCTCCCCAGTGTTGGGAACGAAATATTATTTTTTGTCATTTTTGTTATTTCCATTTATTATTTTATTTTTATTAATTCTATTTTTATTATTTTGTTATTACTGTTATTACTGTCATTACTGTTGCATCAGTATTGAAGTATTGATACAAGAGGTATTGATATTGCATTCAGATGTTCAAACATATTGGTATCATATTAACCTTTATTACAGGTCCAGAAAGAACCACTTTAAACTGTTGAGTTGAATCTATAACCCGAAATGCTTTTGAATTTATAATCTTGAATGTTTATGCAGACTGCATTGTGAAAGAAAAGGCCTAACCCTGAGTATCCTCAAAATAAGACAGGAAACTGCATGCTTTGCAGGAAGTGAAACCAAAACCAGAGTTGCAGTGCAAATAATTCTGAGAGCAGTTTGGATGATGCTATTATCATCTTTTATGCATTTATATTTCTGATTAAGCTTTGATTAAGCTTTAAGTAGTTGGATTAGATTGAAACAGTTGTTTTATACATTTTACATAGAAGTTAAGATCATTACACACAGGATGGTCTTAGCCTGGTTGCTTGAGTTGAGGTCAACTAAGGTGCAGAGAGCATCTGCGCACAGAAAGAGGCAGTGGCGGTCCTAGCCTGTTTGGCGCCCTGGGCGAACACTCCCTCTGGCGCCCCCCCTCCACCACACACACACACACACACACACACACACACACAAAACATATTAAGGATCGTACATTAACATAAAACTGTTGTCCACACACACATATGAAGACAGAGTGAGTATGCATAGTATGCAAACGGCTACCAAACAGCCATCATAATTCTTCATACAATGAGAACAGGACAAATCAACAACTGACAATGACTAATTAATATTAAAATCTGTAACATAATGTATTGTTTGGAGTTTAATTTGTTAGTGTTACTATTTTTACCATTTCTTCTTGGAGCAGCTGTAACACACATAATTTCCTTAGGAATTAATAAAGTATTCTGATTCTGACTGTTTCAGGATGACCTGCCATTATCCAATGACACATCTGCTTACCTGTATCTTTTGCTCGTTTCTCCTCCTCTTCTTTTCTATTTTTTCTAAACTGAGCACCTGATGGCTTTGAACTTTTCTTGTCCATCTTCCATTGGTTTTAATTTTGCACTCCAGAATGAACACCCATCCTTCAACCCGAGGATCACCACAACATATCCTAACAGACCTACACCTTAGTTCACAGATTCACTTTGCCTAGGGTGCATTTCTGAGATTTCACACAACCCAGGATTCAAATCATGAATACATAACAGACTTGGATTTACAACATTAGGAATGAAATGTGCTCGATTTGGAAGCAGCAGGGGCTCCTCCCTTTCGACTGGTTGTGTGTGAGACTTTAAATCATCAGACTGTAAATTTTGAATTGTCATTGATCCCTTTACCCCGAGTCCTAAAGTGTATATTTATTTTCTTACTCTTCTTATATTTATTGTTTGTTTACTTGCACTGCTGTAACTGGAGCCTCGTCGTCTCGTCTCTCTATATACTGGACTGTATGTAGCGGAGATGACAATAAAGTTTACTTTGACTTCAGCAGCGAGCAGGCGCACCGAGGGCTCTCGCGCCACTTTTCGTGTATATAGAATTTTGAAAAACATCGGTGCAAATTATAAGTCTGTATCATGATGTCTGGTGTTTTCGTGTTTGTTATTTTGTTTTATTTTGCTAGTTGGTTATTAGATGCCGCTCCAGTCAGCCAGAGAATCCCCACCGCCCGCCCTCTCCTCTCTGCGCCGCAAGCAGCAGGCGCACCACGCAAACGGAGGGCGCCTTACTCCCAGCAAATGGGCGATAGAAAACCGATCGATGCCTGTGCCATTCCCAATATCGCTGGCTGCCATAGGGGCAGCATGAGTCTGAGCGTTTTTTTCTTTTTGCCGATGCCCGTGATGCCGCCCCCCATCACGATGCCGCCCCGGGCAACCGCCCGTGTCGCCCGTATCTAAAACCGCTACTGGACAGAGGTGACATACACATACAGACACATATAGTTAGAGAGGTCACGACACGTACGCAGTACACAGCATGCATGCGCCCTCGCACGTGTACGCACACACAGATAGACTCATTTAGTAGGTAAGAGTTTATGACTGCAAAGTTGTGCATGAGTGACATTTTGTGCAGAACGTGGACCAGATGTCCCAGAAGATAAGCGACAGCGAAGACAGCTGACAGGAAGCGCTTGGCGTCGACCCGAAGAAGATGTTCTGTTTTAGACTATGTTAAGAGTCATTGTGGTTTTGGAGTGACGTATGCTTTGTTTAAATCTGCCTAGCAACAGAAAAGGGGGCTGTACTATCTTAACCCTATAAAACCGGTGTTTGAATATGGTAAGGCAGTTCAATACTGATTGGGTTGTTGAACTCACACATGTGTTCATTAAAATGCTGTCTAAATTGTACACGCCTGGATCTGTGGTTTTTTATGGATTCCTCTCTCAACATTTGAACCTTAACACCAGCCACCTACTCCAGCTTATCCAGGGGAACACCAAGGCATTCCCAGGCCAGCCGAGAGATATAATTTCTCCAGCGTGTCCTGGGTCTGCTCCAGGGCCTCTTCCCGGTGGGACATGCCCGGAACACCTCACCCAGGCGGTGCCCAGGAGGCATCCTTGTCCGATGCCCGAACCACCTCAGCTGGCTCCTTTCGATGTGGAGGAGCAGCGGCTCTACTCTGAGCCCCTCCCGGATGGCCGAACTTCTCACCCTACCTCTAACGGAGAGGCCAGCCACCCTTCGGAGGAAACTCATTTCTGCCGCTTGTATCCGCGATCTTGTGCTTTCGGTCACTACCCACAGCTCGTGGCCATAGGTGAGGTTAGGGACGTAGATCGACCGGTAAATTGAGAACCTCGCTTTTACACTCAGCTCCCTCTTCACCACGACAGACCGGTGCAGCGTCTGCATAACTGTAGCTGCAGCACCAATCCGTCTGTCGATTTCCAGCTCCCTTCTCCCATCACTTGCGAACAAGACCCCGAGATACTTGAACTCCTCCACTTGGGGCAGGAATTCATCCCCGACCCGGAGTGGGCACTCCACCCCTTTTCCGGCTGAGAACCATGGCCTCAGATTTGGAGGTGCTGATCCTCATTCCAGCTGCTTCACACTCGGCTGCGAACCGTTCCTCTCCGTGAATCGCTACCTTATCGTGGTACAATTCATCATTGTAGAAATTCATCTCATGTAAACAATAAAATAGCGCACAGTGTGACATCAAAAAAGAACACACCTTGGACATTGTGTGACCAAATCTCCGTATTCCTCGTCCACAGGTAATCGCAAATCATGGCAAGAGTTTTTTTTTTTAAATCTCAGTTTTTAGTGATTCAAAACACTGTTTATGTGTGGATAAAAGGCCCATACAAAAACCCCATTTTCAAAAATTCCTGTGTAGATGTGGAAGTAGCGTAAATGGTGTAGTAGTTTATTATATTGATACCTGTACTTTATTGCATTATACTTTTATTTGTATAATTGTGCGGGGGGGGGACCACTGAGTTAACCAATGATCCTCTTCTTCAGTTTTATAATTCCCCCTGGGAATTTATTAAAACAAATCGCAACCCCTCCAGATCGATTAGGGCCATGGCTGAAAAAAATCTGAAAAAGAATCTGATTTCCTCTGTACTCTTCTGATAAGTGATGATTTTCCATAACCACACAATTGAAATTATTTGGTAATATTCATTCATGTTTACGCTTCTGTCTAATTTTTTGCATTCAGTTAATTTACCAAATTAGATAGGGGATTATTCTTATATTATGTTTAGCTATTGTCTCTGTGGTTTCCACCTTTGATGTTTAAAGTTGCTATTTAGGTTGAGCTGTCTCTCATTTGTGCAGGTCACTTTGTTGAGTTATATTTTATACATTGTAGAATTCTGTGTACGGTCCCACTTAATTCTTAAAACAACTTATTTCCGTGATTGTGTATTTTTGAAGTAACCTTGTCTTTTTTGGGGTACAATAAAATCCACATTTTGAAGATTACCCCTGTTACGTCCCCTGGCTAGTCTAGGGGTTTTGAAGGGACTCCCTGTCTTCTTGGCTGCTTGGCCACTGACATCTTAGTATCTTGTACATCAAGAATTTTCCAATGGTTAAAAGCTGAAAGACTGAGTAACATCACACCAATGTGTACTGAAAGGTTTTAATTTTTATGTTTTTACTTATTTGGTGTTTTTTGTAGCCTTTACCTTACCATATAAATGACCTCGAGGTAACTGTTGTTGTGATTTGGGATTATATAAATACAATTAAACTGAAATTGAACTAATTTTCTCCTTCATATTAATAATAAACTATTCATAACATTACCTGTGGAGGATGGATTTTGTTCCTTTGGTGCTACTTGTTGACGTGCAGGTGATGTCAATGGGTGATCAGTACATCTCTCCAGTGTGTGCCTCATGAGCTGCACATTCAGCAGTCAGTCGTCACACTGCATTTTGTGCTTTGTCTTCACTGAGGAAACTAATGGTTTTAAATCTTGGATTAAGCAGCGTGGACAGTGACAGCTGAGCTCTCTAGGGTGTAGGGTCTTGTCAAAGGGTTGCAGACATGTTCTTTCCCAGTTGGTTTGCTGTCACATTGGTGGTATTGCCCAGTATTTCCTGAGTCGTCTGAAGCAATATTTTTATGAGTGGAATGAACATTGATCCCATGACTTTTTTCTGCTGGGACATCTCCACTGTTGCCATTTAAAATGGGTTGATCACTGCTAAGCAAGTGCTGTTTTTTTCATGGTCCTTAGAAGAGGATTGACTTCTGTTCTGAGCAGTGTTGGGTAAGTTACTTTAAATTAGTAACTTAGTTACATTACTAGTTACTTCTATCAAAAGTAACTCAGTTACTTCAAGACTAAGGAGCTTGGAAAGAAAAGCGTCTGGACTTCTTGAGTTGCTTGAAGACGTTTCACCTCTCATCCGAGAAGCTTCTTCAGTTCTAAGGATCAGTGGTGGAGAGTCCCAGATTTAAACCCCGTGGGAGTTTCCCCCCCAAAGGGGGACAAAGGACCCCCTGATGATCCTCTACCTAATCACATGAGCCAAGGTGTGAAAGCGGGTGTGGGTCCTAATCAGCCAGAGTTTCGGATGAGCTCATTGTGAAACCTGGCCCCACCCTATCATGTGATTTCCTGAGGTCAGATGGCCCAGGATGTGAGTGGGCGTTAAGGCGTCTGGGGAGGAAACTCAAAACTGGATTATAGATGGCAGACAGTTGGTGTCGTAAACCACCACCACCATCTGTTCAAAGATGGTCGCTCACAGTGGACATAAATGGCCTCTTTCACTCCTCTTTCAAACCCATCTGTCCTCTCTGTCCAAAATGTGAACGTTGGCATCCTCGAAAGAGTGACCTTTGTCCTTTAGATGCAGATGAACTGCTGAGTCTTGTCCCGTGGAGGTGGCTCTTCTATGTTGTGCCATGCGCTTGTGAAGTGGCTGTTTGGTCTCTCCGATGTAGAGGTCTGGGCATTCCTCGCTGCACTGTACAGCATACACCACATTGTTAAGTTTGTGTTTAGAAGTTTTGTCTTTAGGGTGAACCAGTTTCTGTCTGAGTGTGTTGCTGGGTCTGAAGTACACTGGGATGTCGTGCTTGGAGAAAACTCTCCTGAGTTTCTCTGATACACCGGCTACATAGGGGATGACAATGTTGTTGCGTCTGTCCTTCTTATCCTCCCTCGCTGGTGTCTGATCTTCTTTTCTGTGCCTCTTTGCTGACTTTATGAACGCCCAATTAGGATAACCACATGTTTTAAGTGCTTCCTTTACATGTGTGTGTTCCTTCTTTTTCCCTTCAGGCTTAGAGGGAACATGTTCTGCCCGGTGGTGTAGGGTCCTGATTACTCCAAGTTTATGTTCCAGAGGGTGATGGGAGTCAAAGAGGAGGTACTGGTCCGTGTGTGTGGGCTTCCGGTAAACTTCAATGTTGAGGTTGCCATTCTTTTCAACGTGCACGGCGCAGTCCAGGAAAGGCAAACAGTTATCCTTTGTGTCTTCCCTGGTGAACTTGATGTTTTTATCCACGGCGTTAATGTGCGCAGTGAAGGATTCCACTTCTTGTCTTTTGATTTTGACCCAGGTGTCGTCTACATATCTGTACCAGTGGCTGGGTACTCTCCCTTTAAAAGAGCCAAGAGCCTTTCTTTCCACTTCCTCCATGTAAAGGTTGGCTACAATAGGTGACACGGGGGAGCCCATGGCGCAGCCATGTTTTTGTCTGTAGAAACCCTCGTTGTATTTGAAATATGTAGTGGTGAGGCAGAGGTCTAACAGTGTGCAGATCTGATCGGGTGTGAAGTTGGTCCTGTCTTCCAAGGAGCTGTCATCATCAGGGGGTCCTTTGTCCCCCTTTGGGGGGGAAACTCCCACTAGGTTTAAATCTGGGACTCTCCACCACTGATCCTTAGAACTGAAGAAGCTTCTCGGATGAGAGGTGAAACGTCTTCAAGCAACTCAAGAAGTCCAGACGCTTTTCTTTCCAAGCTCCTTAGTCTACGATGACCTGGAGGACTGAGAACCTTCACAGACATCAGTTACTTCAAGTTACTCGTTACTTTCAAAGTAACTAGTTACTAGGGAAAGTAACTTTGGTTTTACTTAGAATTCTCTCGTTAATGTGTTGCTTCCGTAACTGGATACCCAGCAAGATTGCCAGTCTTCTAGCTTGCTTACTTGCCACAAGTGCACTGTGCCACCTACCAATAGAAAGGAAAAGATAATCTGCATATTTCCACGAGAGAAATCCCACGCCTGGACCGTCATTGACAGCTGCCATGATTATAGCCTATGTCACAGCGTCATGTGTACTTATTACATCCAACACAAAAACTGCAGTCATGGTGCTTTCGATTGTACTCAGGACACGGAAATTCTGCCTTACAAATAGGAAGATGTAGGTAACACCAGACTGCAGATGAGCTGCATACAGGGCTGGTTTGGGACAAAAAATCGGCCCGGGCATTTTGACTAGAAACTGGCCCGCCATTATAGAAAAAACCATAAAGCCTTTGAATGAAAACAAACGCTGTTGTGACAGCGATGTACACTGTTTTGATGGTATATATGTATCAATCTATCAATCGTTTGTTGTAAGATTCAGATAATTATTTTTTAAAAGCTAGATATTCTTTTTTCCAACAATATCTTTATTATTTTTTTACATTTTAGTGACTTGCAAACAGTCCAACACTCTAAATACTACATGAACATACACTCCTCCAGACAACAAAAAGAAAACAAAAAAGTCGTCAGATTCATCACTCCATTAAAGGCCTAAATTTGTCATTATCGCAAATCAAATGTCATTGTCCTCAGTCCTCCTCCTCCTCAGATAATACAAATCCTTCTACAAAGTTCACAAATGGTCTCCATACCTTCTCAAAAACATCCAATTTCCTTTTCAGTATACATGTTATCCGCTCCAATGGCAAAGCCACCATCATTTGTTTTATCCACTGTGTGATACTCGGTTCCCTTGTTTCTTTCCATTTTAGTGCAATTAATCTTTTTGCTTGTAACAAACCCATATCAATAAACATTCTGTCACTTTTTGTGTACCTCATGTTTTCTGGGTACAATCCCAAATTAAGGAAGCCAGGATCCAAAACAACCTCTTTGGATAATATTTGTTTCATAGTTTGTGTTACTGCAACCCAAAAGGATCCTATCTTCCTGCAATCCCAAATACAATGCCAAAAATGACCTTTATCTTCATTACATTTATTACAAGTGTCTGGAATATTAGAGTTGTACATATTTAATTTTTCCGGAGTAATATATATTCGCATTAACCATTTGTATTGCAACAACCTTAGTCTACAATTAATTGTTTGTTTATGAGCTTTTGTGCAAACCAATTCCCATTGTTCCATGGATATGTCCTTTTTAAAATCATTTTTCCAGGTGTTCAACCTTCCTAACGAATTTTCAGATGTTTTGGACCTAATTAATTTATATATTTCTGATATTGCCCCTTTTTTTGAACTGCTTTTGCTAATTATGTCTTCCAATTCTGATTTTGGTGGTTTGGTGCAGGTATTATTTTGTTTTGCTCGAATGTAACTTCTAATTTGGAGATATTTGAAAAATTGCTTTCTATCTATATTATATTTATGTCTAAGCATATCAAAGGACATATCTTGAGAATCTGTTGCATACAAATCTTGGATTTTTTGGAGTCCTTTAATTGACCATTGTTTAAAAACTTTATCCTCTCTTCCTGGTCTGAAATCCTGGTTTCCCCACATCGGTGTAAACTGTGACAATACAACAGGTTCCTTCATATATCTTTTTACATCATACAACACTTTGACCATGTTCTTTACCATTGGATTTTTTGCCTTTTTAATCAAGTTTACTGCTGTGTCTGAGAAAAAATATAAAGGTAAAGGTGGATGTAAATTAAGACTTTCCATCTCTGTCCATTGTGGGGCGTTATTTAAGTCAAAATAGTATCTTATAGACCTGATTTGACATGCCCAGTAATACCACTCAATATTTGGACACATGACACCACCCTCGTTGTATGGTAGATGTAGCAATGACAATCTTATCTTGGGTCTCCCATTTTTCCATAAGAAACCGAGAACAAGCTTTTTGATCCTGCTAAACCAATCAACAGGAGGCGGCAGGGGGATGTGATGACATGCATAAAGCACCTTTGGCAGTATACTCATTTTGTATATGTTAATCCGACCAATTAAAGAAACTGGTAGAGATATGCATCTGTCCACTATCTCTGTTATTTCTTTAGAAAGTCTTTCATAGTTATTTTCCACGATCTCACTTAATTTGGACGAAATCATTATTCCTAAATACATAAAGTCCTTTACTGTCTTAAAATGAGATGTTACTATGGGTGGGTTTTTCCTTTCTTCTTCATTTAAATATAAAACGGATGATTTAGATTTGTTAATGACATACCCTGATATTTCACCAAACTCCCCTATCAATCTGAGCAGAGCAGGTATAGATTCTTTTATTTTTGAAAGATATACTATTACATCATCTGCGTACAGCGAGATCCTATGTTCTACTTCATTTACCATAATTCCTGTCAATGATAAACTTCGAACGATCTGACTATAGCAAAGGGTTCCATAGCTAATATAAATAACAGTGGACTTATCGGTGAGCCTTGTGGACATCCCCGTTTCACCCTTATTGGTTTAGAGATATTTTTGTTTGTCAAGATTTCAGCAGTTGGATTCAAATGTAATAATTGTATCCATCTTCGAAACACATCTCCGTAACCAAATCTAGTCAGAACATCAAAAAGATAGAGCCACTCGACCCTATCGAATGCTTTTTCGGCATCCAGTGACAGTAAGGCCCTCTCTGAAGAATTGTTTAGTCCATCTATAATGTTAAAGACTCTTCTTACATTATGTAGACCTTGGCGTCCCAATATAAAATCGTTTTGATCTCTATGAATTAATGAGGGGAGAGTATCTTGTAGACGTGTTGCTAATATTTCACCCAACACCTTAAAATCAGAATTAAGTAAGCTTATCAGCCTCAAATTTTCACATACTCGGTTTTCCTGGTTTAGGTAAGAAAATGATTAGTGAACCTGTTATTGATTTAGGAAGATTTCCTTTGCTTAATGATTCCTGATACATTTCCAATAATGGTTTCATTAATTTACTTTTAAATTTTTTATAAAAATCTATTGGGAATCCATCTGGTCCAGCTTTTTTACCTGATCTCATATTGTTAATTGCCCTGCTTATTTCCTCTTCGGTGATTTCTACATCTAATTGCTGTTTTACTTCGTCAGCAATAGTAGGAATATTTATTTTATCCAGAAACGCATTTCTGGAGTTTTGATCTGATCTATCCTGAGATTCATAAAGTTTTTCATAATAGTTTCTAAACTTCTTCTTTATTTCAATCGGATCCATTATCATTTCCCCTTTGCTGTTTATAATCGACGTTATATTTTTCTGCACTTCCAATTGTTTAATTTGCCATGCCAATATTTTTCCAGGTTTTTCTCCTTGTTCATAAAAAGACTGATTTAATCTCAAAATGTTCGAAGCTGCTCTATCTGCCGATTCTTTATTATATTGTGCTTTTAGTATTAGCAATTCTTTCTCTATTAATGGGTCTCTATTTTTGAATACTAGTTCCTCTAGTTTTTTAATTTCCTTTTCCATTTGCTGTCTTGCTTTGCATTTTTCTTTGGATTTCGATGAAGTATATGCAATCATAACTCCCCTTAAACATGCCTTAAATGCCTCCCACCTAATACTAGCTGATGTTTGTGAGCTATTTATGGGAAAATATTCATCTATTTCTTTTTCTACAAAAGTGAGGAATCCTTCATCATTCAGCCATTTCTGGTGTAAACAA